>NC_056610.1:25228938-25263938 GCF_018340385.1 Cyprinus carpio
CTCTGTTCCTCTCAGACAGACGGAGGTATTCATTCACTGTGTTCAGATCCAGAGTGAGCTGATGGGAATCTGATGGAGATAAAACACACCAGAATCAGGAATTATGAATCTGTTTGATCTTTTCATGTAGCTGAACTCTTCATGTTCAGTGTATCATCAGTGTCTCAGTACAGATGAACAGATTCACAAAACATTTCTTTAGAAGAAATTTCTTGTTAACAACTTTGTCTTATTGTCTAACTTGAGAAAAAAAAAAGTTAAGAATACTTTTTATTCCAAAAAGAATAGGAATAGTGAGACAGAAAAAATGATATGTCATGATTGCATAACATCATGTTTTGCTGAAATTCAGTAACAACTCTACAAAAACGAGTCAGATATCGAGCTCATTTCTAATTTTAGTCTATAAATATGACAATCTTGGCAGTATAAAAATGGCAGTATTCAGAACACATAAACACAGCATATACAAGATGTGTTTACTGTAGCAGTGCACATGTACAAGACTCGTTCACTCTGAGAGCACAAAACAGCATAGAAATGAACAAAACACATCACTAGTATGGAGGACCAAACCTGCAGAAATGAATAAATAAATATATGGATCAATAAATAATTAAATTGAATAACAGGAAATTAATAAAATAATAAATAATTTGATTAAAAAAAATCGAATTAATTTGTAATAAAATTTAATCCTGAATTATTTTTTGATTGCCCTTTTTCTTTATTTATTGTTTTCTGTGTTTAATTTTACTTTTATTTTTCATTCTTTTAAACTTTTTATTTATTCTTTCATTTATTTAAAAAAAAATTATATGTACTTTTATGCATTAATTTACTTATGTGTGTGTGTTTATTTCTTTTTTATATTTATTTATCAGTTAATTTATTTATTTACTTATTATTATTATTATTATTATTATTTTTTACTTTTGCTAAATGAGGGCCTTGTGGAGCTCAGTGGTATAACAAAGAGAGAGCACTGACAGCTTGCCTAAAATGGATATTACACATACGAATGATTGTAAATAATTAATTAATTAATCTCAGGGCGACCCTCCTTTGTCTAATTTGTTCTCAATAAACTCATTGATAAACTCAAATTCAGGATTTTCCATGTTTTAAGAAAAATGTAGGCCTTTTTAATAAAATTAGTTATAAGCATATTTCCAGAAGGTTTTGTTCATTATTAAAGAAATTAAAGCCCAATTCGGACGGTAATTGTTTCTCATATGGACGTCTGTAAAAATAAATTTACATATCACCTCAGTGATTTATTTACAAATTTATTCTTATTATTGTGTAAAATGTATTTAAAAAAAAAAATACTTATTTTGTAAAATGTATTCTTATTATTCCAAGCATATTTTATAATACTATTTATTATTTGATTATTTAAATCTCTTGTTTTAAAAAAAGGAAAATAGGCATGTTGTTGTATAGGCCTATAATTTTACGCGATATAGTTATGTATATATCTGTTTATAATACACATTTTAAAATTGTATTGCATACCTGCTGCTGCCATAATAATGACCCATTTCAAATGTTTATGTGCTTTTCTTCTCTTTCTGCTCCCAGTCGCTGTGGTGGAGCAGTTATGAAGTATTGTTTTTTTAAAGTCCCCAAGAAATCAAAATTATTTTTTTTTAGCTTAAGAGTATGTATTAGTTAGTGTGCTCCAAAACAATGACAGAATTCGCTTTTACAAGATATAAGCATTCGAAACTTACAGTCTCTCACTTCCATCTATAGAGACAGAGCGACATGCGTCATAATCTGAAGACCACGCCCACCGGGGGGAAAACAATCCAACGCTCTCCATTGACTTTCTATTGCGGGAAGCTGCCCCTTTGTCATTTCTGACTTATAACAAAAAACAGAGCAATGCCTAAAAGCTGCTGTGTGACAAAGTGTACAGTAAACAATCCAAAAAACCCATAACTACGTTTTTATAAGCTGTCAACCCCCCCCCAAAAAAACAAGCATTTGGGAAACATAAGTAGAGCGCAACGTGTCATATTACTCTGAGAACTGCGCCCACTGGAGGGAAACGTAATCTGCGACAAGACCATTCATTATTTTTAACAATGTCAAAGGAGTATTTCACCACCCTATGTGAATCTGAGAGCAGGAGATATATTAAGAAAATACATTTTATTGGTCTATGTCTGTGCCCCTTTTCCTAACCATCCTTTTGTTTGAGAAATTATCCAACTGAAAGGCCAACGTAAAATACCTGGACATCTACACCTATGTGACTTAAACGCTCGTTTTTTGCGGGGCTGACAGCTTATAAAAATGTAGTTCTGGGTTTTTTAGCTTGTTTACTGTACACCTTGTCACACAGAAGCTTTTAGGCATTGCTCTGTTTTTTTTTTTTTTTTTTTTTTTTTTTTTTTTTTTGTTATAAATCAGAAAAGACCACCCCACAATGTGTGACTAAATGTCTTTATATGGATCAGCGATTTTGATGACATCACACTGCACTTCAGCTCATCAAAGTTTCTGTCTAATCAAATGCTGTCTGTAACCTGAAGCGTCACGCCCCCTGCACTATAAATAGACGCTGAAGCTGCAGCTCAAATCAGTCATTTGTTCACAGGATTTGTATTTTCTGTATGGTGAATGGCACGCAGTGCACTATATAGGGGATAGGGAATGATTCAGACAGTATAAATATGCTTTCCGTTGGAGCTAATGAAGTCTGGTTTCACAGAGCGGATCATATGCACGAGTCGGCGCAGACCATAAAATTTGAGTTCTCAACCAAGGACGTACCGGAACTCTGCAAGGACTGCCTCCCTCATTTCCATGTTGCACACGGAAAAGTAAAAAGAAAGAAACAATATAAAAAATAATAAAATATACAAATATTAATGAACGCATAAATAAATAAACTTAAAACTTAATTGAGTAACAATAAAGAAAAATTTAATAAAATAAATATTTTAATTATTATTATTATTATTATTTATTTATTTTTTACAAATTATTAATATTTATCATTTGTTACTTTATTTATTTTCCTGTTATTACATTTATATTACATTTATCGCTCTATATTTTTATTTATTATTATTTTTTTGCACGTTTGGCCCTCTATAGATTGCTGCATCTTGAAACAGGATTTTTAAAAGTAACTGTTCAAAAACACAATGCATTAAAAATGCGAAGCTGTGCTCACCTCAAGCTGGTAGCGACAGAAATGTTGTGCATGCTTATGATTATCATTATTATGATTATTACGTTAATCTGCAAGTTAAGCAGTCAGTCTTCAGAAAAAAAAGCCATTTATTCAAGCAGATAAAGACTGTCATGTTCTTCTTAAAAAAAAATGTTCTTATAAAACATATTTGAGAACTTTTAAATATTTTTTTTTTTTTTTTTTTCAAGAACTGCACTTAAGAACTTCTTGGAATTTGTACTAAGACATTTAAAAATCGTAAGAAATTAATATTTCTTAAGAGGATTTCTCTGAATCTGGCCCCAGATGACCAGATATCTGTGCAAATCATAATTTCCATCATCATTTATACACACTCAGTGAGTTTTTCTGCTTGTTTTCTTGTTTTCTTACTGACTTACATTGTAGGAAGTTGTTCCTGGTCCAGAGATCAATGTTGGTGAATGTGACTGTGGAAATCAACAGACATGAACAGTGTGATTCTCATGATCCTGCATCTATTCCTAAGACATTTCTAATATGATGTTCTCCATGATATGAGATGATTATGGACTGGTTTCTGAGAGCAGATGAATCTGCAGGACTTTACCTCTGTCTGAGATCTTCTTGAGCTTCTCTTTGCAGAAATCCTCCAGTTTGTCTCTCAGCTGATGGACAGATTCTCTCAGAGCATCAGAAGAGACGAGAGAACTGAAGAGATCATCTTTTACGTCTGTAGATTCAGGAGGTGCTGAGAGAGACTGGAAACTCTACAGAAAACACAAATCAAAACAATCATTACATCACATTAGAGCTACAGATTCTAGTATTTGACACTTACACTATATGTGAACTTTATAGGAAATAGTTTAGATGATAAAACATCTGCTGAGAACATAAATGTCCATCTAACAGCTCAAGAGTCTCATTGTAGGGTTGAGTAGATTTGATCAGGAAAAGCAGCTCAAAGGCTACAATTAGATTGACCATTATTTATAACTTTAGAGACACTGAAAATTCACAAGGACCCTTAAGGCACGCTCAGGTTTGATTTGGTTTCAATACACTGAAGCATTGCTAATATACAGCCTGACTTCATGTTTGGTGTCTTCATGGTCAAATTCATCAATATGTTACAGGCAAATAAAAATAAAAATCATAAGTTTTATCAGATTTGAGGATCACCTGATACAATTTTGATGAACGTTACTCAGAATCAGTACTAACTGTTTTTGGCGCTAGAGGTGTTTGACAGCTAAATATATCTTGCAGAAGAAAGAGCTCAGAGAAATGACTCCTAAGAGAAGCGTTGTCTCTTTCAGAAGAAGATGATCAGATGAGAGACACTCATGAAGTGTTTCTCTGTGAGTCTCTGTCACAGCAGGATCTGCTCAAGTCCACTCTGACCCTGTTCTTGTAGATCTGTGTTACCTGCAGGAACTGGATGTGATCCTGTGTGTGTGAAAGCTGCTCCAGCTCAGCGTCTCTCCTCCTCAGATCATTGATCTCCTGCTCCAGTCGCTCCAGTCGTCCTTCAGCTCGACTCACTGCAGTCTTTTCCTGATCTCTGATCAGTCGTATCATCTCAGAGCGGCTTCTCTCAATGGAGTGGATGAGCTCAGTAAAGATCCTCTCACTGTCCTCCACTGCTGTCTGTGCAGAGTGCTGTTAGGACACACAGTGATTCAGCTTCAGTGAGTCTGAACTGAGACAGAGACAAACTTCTCTTCTTCTCCAGACTCACCTTATGAGACTCCACAGTCTCTCTCAGCTGCTGAAGATCTTTCTCTCTCTGCTGGATTCTCTGCTGGAGCGTCTTCTGCGTCTCCTTCAGCTTTGGCATTAATGGAAACAGATGATAGTGAATCTCACAGAAAACTACTGGCACTACATCATCATGAACAGATGAATCCAGTAAAAGTGGAGCTGATAACTAATGACTGTAGATTCAAACTCCAGAAGTGATGATCAGTTACAATCATTATACATGAATTACTACAACTGTAAGCAGGGCCGGCGAAAGCTCAAATGCCGCTCTAGGCAGAGCACGATCGTGCCGCCCCCACCTCACACTCACAATTAGGTATCCTTAAGATGCATGTAAACAAATTATTAATATTTTCTTTATCTATAAAATTACACTAAGACACCGTCTTTAGCCAGAGCAGACTTTCTCTCGCTTTCAAAAAAAAAGTTTACAACAAAAGCAAAACGTTGCGTCCTTGCTAATCGAATAAACCAGCCATGGTCTGTCAAGTTTCTCCCCGTTAGCTAATGTGCGACTGTAATGAGCCTCTGAAAATCTCCTGTTCCAACTGTCTTTTGGGAAAATAATTCCTTTGGTTTGATGTGGCCCTCCCTGTACCAAAGTGTCTTTAAGTCCAGGATTTATTACTGCTGGCCATTTGCCGGGATCGTGACATATTTCCTCACCTTCTGAGGGTAATATTTCTCCCTGCTGTTCCGTCTGTCCCTCATCAGACGAGCTAGTTATGGCTAAGCTGTCTGCCACTCTGCCTCCTCCAGGACATTACTACCAACGTCCACACCTTCGCTGTCATTAGCATGGTCGCTGCTGATTTTTACTATGCTGTCCTCTTGACTTCCAGAGGCGATGAATTTCAAAAAGTAGCCTCTTTGTTTCTCCAGTGCTTGCTCTTTTAAAAGCCGTCGTCTTTTGTACTCATGACAAGATAATTTTATTCGTTTTGACATATTTGAATATACATTAACGTATTTTGCGTTCGCCTAGTTCGCCTATAGGCACGCGCCGGCCCTGAGTGTAAGTATTATAAAAGTGAAAGTGACACAGACATAGAGTGTCACACTCTTTTTTGTGTTCTGTGTAATTACGCTGCGTTTCAACAGAAAATAAACTGACTATTGGATCACTGCACTGAGTTTTCACTTTATTTCTAGTTTTAAATACCTGTTTCTCTGTCCTCTGGTCTGCAGCTGGTACAATGTCGTGGTTTTTATGTTCAATAATCGTACACAGCATACATATACATTTCTGGTCAGTGTGACAGAAAACCTTGAGGAACTTCTCATGTTTCTGGCAGATCATCTCTTGCAGTCGTCCAGTGGCATCAGTCAGATTGTGTCTCTTTCCTTTAAACAAACTCTCATGTTGTTCGAGGTGATTCTGACAGTAAGAGTTCAGACACACCAGACAGGACTTGAACGCTTTGTATTTTCTTCCAGTACAGACGTCACACTGCACATCTCCAGCTCCAGCGTCACAGTCAGCAGAGAGTCTGGTCTTCTTCAGTTTCTCCACCACTTCAGCCAGCATGGTGTTTCTAGCTAAAGCAGGTCTTGGACTGAAGGTCTGTCTGCACTGAGGACAGCTGTAGACCCTCTTCTGATCCTCTTGATCCCAGAAGCCTGTAATACAGCTCTTACAGTAACTGTGTCCACAGGGAATGACCACTGGATCCTTCAGGAGATCCAGACACACTGGACACAAGAACTCATCCTGAAAAACTCTGGCTTCTGCCATTTTACTGCAAGAATACAGAGACACAAACACACAACAGCTCAACTATATTTCAGTTTCTCTTTCCCTGAACTCATGTGATTCATGTTTCCTGGTTCTGTGTTTGAGTGACGTGTGCAAAACAGGTGTGTCTGTGAATCTGTGAAGTGGGTTCCTCATTCCTTCTCCTGTAGAGTCACACTAACACACATATTGGGTTTGCATATTTTATGGGTTCATTCCAAAGGCGTAATTGTTTTTATATCGTACAAACTTTATTTTCTATCCCCATACCCTAACCCTACACTTAATCCTACTCCTCACACAAAACTCTCTGCATTTTTTGATTTTCAAAAATTATAGTTTAGAATGTTTTCCAAGCCATTTGGGAAGTGTCCTCATAAATGCTCCAATTACTAACAGAACCTCGGATCCCGTTCAATACTGTTCACTGAATCATACTTTTGGGGAAACTCTATTTTCTCTGAATACTAAAGCCTAATCTGTTGTTGTTCATTTAACTGCATGATCAAATGGTATTTCAACCTGACTGCCTATAAGTCAATGTTGAGTGCCATTTCATCAAAATCTTTTGACTGATAAGTGACAGCGTTGACTCGCATGCAGCAATATAGCATGGACATAATGCTTTGATTGCTGTTACCTCAAGCAACCAAGGTTATGTTAGTAATCAGTGCATTTCCTTGATTCTCTCACATTGCATGGATCATGCTTTGGGGAATGATATCCAATAATGTTGTGCTATAAGTGCAAAATAAAAGCTATCCTGTGAATCCAACCCCAGTACGTGCCCTGAAGGCCCTTAGGGTAACATGGGCCAATGTTATAAAACCTAGCCAAAGGTAGACAGCGAAGACCAGCCAGCTGCCGAACAGATATCTCCAATGGAAACTCAGCTGGACCAAGTCCAGGAGGAGGCCATTCCCCTGGTCAAGTGGGCCCTGACTTCAATGGGGCGCTGTGAGCCCACTGAGGTGTAAGACAGTGCTATGGTGTCTGTTATATAATGGCATAGTTTCTGCTCCATTAATGGCAGCCTTTTAGAGCGGCCTCCGAAGCACACAAAGAGATGCTCTGATTGCTGATACTGGTTAGAGGGCTGTACATATCCCAAGGGCCTGGACCGGGCACAGTAAATTAACACCCAGCTCATCCTCCAAGAAGGGAAGAGTTAAAAGTGTAATGACCTGTGGTTTGAATGAAGTCGAGCACTTTAGGCACATAAACGTGTCTTGGCTTAAGGATGACTTTGCAGTTTTTAGGTCCAAACTCAAGCTCACTGAGAGCACCTGCAGGTCACCCACTTGTTTGACCGACACTGAAGCCAGCAGGAGGGCAGTATTATGGAGAAGGAGCCGTAAGTGGGCTGACTGAAGGGGCTCAAACGGAGGCCCTGAGGACCATTCAGTCTCCCCTCAGGAACTTAATTATTCTTTTGGTTTTCCCTAAAGACAGGCCAGTCAAGATAGTGTGATTCACTGCAATGGCTGCCACATACAGTTTGAGCATAGAAGGACATCTCCGTTCTCCTGAAGACACACTGCCTTGGGACAACATGTCCCCTGGTTCAATTTTCCTGGCACATCCACTGCCTTCAAGAAGTACAGGTTGCATTGGGCCCTCAAGAGGAGGTGCCTTACCATTTTGCATGAAGCAGGCCCAACAGAACCACAGGAGGCGGCCACCATCAGACCCAGCATCCTCTGGAAAACTCTAATGGGAAGTAAAACTCCTACTTTAAATGATGCCGCTGAATTTTCAGTGACTGTTTCAGTGCAAACCAGGCCCATGTCTGGCCGAATCAAGAACTATCCCCAGCAAAGCAATTCACTGGCTGGGAGAAAGGAAGCTCTTGGCTAAATTGATTCTGTACCCAGGGTGCTCCAAATGAGTAAGGAGCAGATTCCTGTGGGCACAGAGCTCGTGCTCTGACCAGGCTAATATTAGCCAGTCATCAAGGTAGTTCATGACACGCATTCCCTTCTGTCTCAGAAGGAACTTGGCCACGTCCATATACTTTATAAAAGTGTGTGGAGTCATGGACAGACAGAGTGGAAGAACTGCATACTGGTAAGCCACCTCCTTGGATGTGAATTTCAAGAACGGTCTGTGATGGGGACTTTCTGGACATGAAATGATGCATCTTTCAAATCCATCAATAAAAACCAGTCCCCTGGGCAATCTCTTTGGTTCTGATAAACAAGATTGTTTTTGACTGTTTTTTTTTTACCTGGAAGTCTGAGGTTTATATATGTTGAGTAGTTTTGATATTGTGTTTACTGTTGTGACAAAAATATTGAATTGTAATGTAAACTTAAGAATTTGCTCTCTTTTTTTATGTGCAGGCTTTAGATGATTATTTTTAGTCTGTCTGTGGGAAGATTACAACTTTGGAGTTAAACATATTGTTTCAGAAATGCAAACAATTAAAGATAGAAGATAAATATTTGGTTGGTTTTATGTTGTTTACATTAGCTTTAAGAAACGAAATAAAACTGTTTGAAAAAGGAAATTTGATTATTAAATTTGTTTTTAAAAGAGGTAACTTATCTTTCGAATTTAACATGGGTTTGTACCAGATTCAGTCAGATGGTCAGTTTACACAGGAACACTTTTTTTAAGCCATATTTTTAGAACCCTTTGTCATAGATACATTCTAATAATTTACAATTATAGGAAACATCCTGAAGTTACTTTACTTTGATTGTACTTCTGTGTCATTTTCCCTTATCTTGAGGACCACATAAGTACAAAGTGGCTCATCTTACACCACTCTCCCCTATAATTTTTTATGCCTATTTTGTGCATACGCACTGTTTATAAATGAGTCCCCTCCCTGCTTACCGTGGTGATGAGATACATAGCAGACTGTCGTCACTCAATGTCTGGATGTCAAAGTCATGCCCGCAGAATAACATAGGTTTCATAGACAATTGGATGAGTTTTTGGGGCAGACATGACCTGTGGAAAAGAGATGGTCTCCATCCCTCCTGGGGTGGTGCTGCTCTTCTTTGTAGAAATATGGCACATAGTCTTAGAGTTTGTACTTGACTAACTGGGGCCCAGGTCAGGAAGCAGACAGACTGGCTAAACCAGGGGTCTGCAACCTTCAACATCAAAAGAGCAATTTTGGCCCCTTTTCCGACAAATAAAATTCAAGTGGAGCCACAAAACCTATTTGATGCTTAAAATGAAGATAACATGGGATTTAGCAAAACTTTTATATTTAGTCATGTTACAGGGCAGGCCCACAGGGGCTTAGCATTCATTTCAGAAGTGAGGGGGACATAATGTCAAATGTAGTAATAATAAAATAATAATAATAATAATAATAATAATAATAATAATAATAATAATAATAATAATAATAATAATTGGGAAAAAAAAACTTCTTATCTCTTACTTTAAATTGGCTAAAAATAAAATACACTGCTGGACAATAACCAATAATTTGTATTCTATACTATTTTTGTATTATATATATTTTCCTGGTGACAATTTTATGATTATGTTTGGTTTATATACTACAAGCACTTTTTCCATTTTTATCACAGAATAAAGCAGAAAATATATTTTATAGCTTCTGTACTGTAATAAATGCTATGTCAGTTAGCACTGTATCCTTCATATACTTAATTTATTACCCAGAGAAGACTTGAAAAACACACATAAACCATTTATTGTCACAATTGTTTATTGCCTTCACGTTTCATCAGTTAAGGTTTATGCTTGTTATTCAGCTGAGTTACAGTGATCGTGGGCTGCCTTTGTCCATATTAGGAATTTCCTGGCATGGCAAACTAGCCTACTACTTCTTTGAGTTCATTTTGGACTTTCTGCAAGAGAGCACCCTCTGGCTTCGAGTATGAATGAAACATAGGCTTGAATGAATCTCAATATCATTTCCATGCATATTCCCATCCATACCCCATCCATACCCCTGGGCTAAACCGACCATCTGCTAGCCACCTCAAATCACAAAAGTCAGTTAATATTCAGCACATAGAGAATCTTTTACCTAGTTATCATACTATAGATCTGTTCCCCGAATTAGCAAATACAAAAAATGTCCAAAAAAATCTACAGGTAACAATTTAATTGATGTTCAAGAAATAAAAAAAGATATACAATACAGATAAACAAATTATAAAGCTTGGCTTAATGAATAGTAGATCCCTTTCTACGAAAGCACTTTTTGTAAATGATATGATCACAGATCACAACTTAAATGTGAACTGTTTGACAAAAATCTGGCTAAAACCAGATGATTACATTATTTTAAATGAAGTTAACTGTTATAAACATAAGCCGCTTCCAAAAGGTAAAGGAGGAGGTGTTGTGACAATTTATAGTAATATTTTCAATATATCTTAAGGTCTGGTTTCAAGTATAATTCGTTTGAAGTAATGGTGCTTCATATCACGTTGTCTGGAGTGGTAAGCGGTATTGCTAAATCCCCTGTGATGTTTGTACTGGCTACTGTATAAAGGCCACCAGGGCACCATACAGACTTTATTAAAGAGTTTGCTGATTTTCTATTTGAGTTAGTGCTGGCTGCAGATAAAATCTTAATTGTTGGTGATTGTAATATCCATGTTGATAATGAAAAATATAAGCATTTATAGACATTCTCAACTCTACTGGGGTTAAGTAACATGTGTCAGGGCCTACTCATTGTCGAAATTATACTTTAGATAAAAACTACCACATGGAGTTGATGTTAATGGCATTGAAATTCTGCAGCAGAATTATGATATCTCAAATCATTATTTAATCTTGTGTATACTCCATATAGCTAAAGCTGTAAATTCATCTCCTTGTTACAAATATGGTAGAACCACTGATCTATAAAAGAGAACTGGATTACTCATGACGTCATAAAAGTGAAGCCGCCATATTGGTATTCCCCAGTATTCCCATTCATTCTATTGAATTAATAGGAAATCGTACGATTTTAATGAGAAAACATCACCTAACAAGTCAGCGTTTTTATATCTTAAGTATGCCTGTACATTCTTACATTGTAAATGTCCTAAGCATTTCTGTGTCTACAATGGATGCAGTATATAGATGCGCGTTCACTTTCTGACACAGTCCACACACTTGTGTCTGTTGTCAATAGGACAAATGGAGTGAAAGAACATTTGCTTTGACGTGTTTGGTTTAAACAACTTGTTCACATCTTTGTAGAGATATCAGAAGGGTCCCAGCGTAAGGAACAAGTGGATAGTTTATTTTTAATGGCATCCCATATAGTGTTAAAGATTGGTCTGAGGTTTTGTTATGTAAACGAGGCACAGTGTCAAGGAGAGCTCACAAAGAAACATTTGTTGAAAGATGATTGCCATTTAAAGTTCTTTGGCATTTTAACTTTTTAGTGCTTTTCATCTGTAAAGATCTCTACAGCAGTGTAACGAAAGCAATTTTTTCTAAAAGCCTATTGCTGAATTTCACTGTATCTGCACTCCAGTTATGCTGTATACTGTAATAGACACTGACTTGCAAAATGATTTCTGATTGCCAAAAGGAGGCTTTTGTGACAGTGTTTTGGGTTGATCTTGCTAGTGTTCTCTGGGCAGTGCAGTAGTATGTGTATTTGTAAGGTTTGTATGTCAACTGAGGCCAAAATTTCATTCTGACAAAAGAGAAAAGGATTTTGACTAAAAGATTTTTGACTAAAAGATTTTGACCTGGAAGTTTAAGGTTTGTAAAAGTTGGTGTTTTGAGATTGATTTTATAGCTGTGAGAAAATAGTTTTAATGAATTGTGAGTTAGCAATTGAGAAAAAGTGTAAAAACTAAATGACTGATTTCAATCAACACACACAGGTGTTCAGAAAAGCACAGAAACACATGGTCACTCAGCAGGACTCATGCACACACACACACACACTTACACTGATCTTACTGTCTATATGAGGATTTATTACACACATTTATTCCGACATGTTATTTCACTGACAGAAGTTCAGCTGCAGTATTAATGTCACAAAAAGAAAAGGAGAGACTCTTTAACATCTAACTGTTACTGATTTATCATGCATCTCAAAGCATTATGGATAGAGGGCCTCATTTATAAAGCATGCGTACGCTCAGATTTCATCAGTGCTCATATTTGTAAAAACCGTCTTTGATGTGCTTAGCATCACGTCAGGGTCTGAGCAGACACATGCACTTTTTCTTGTCTGCAGGTTTTTGGAAATCTAAGCTGTTTTGCAGCTTGCTGTTCTAAATTAAATAATTTGTATGATGACTGCGATCTTTTACATGTTAATGATGTTAATTAGGAGTCGTTTACAAGGCAGAGAGCTGAAACCATTCGTTTGTGTGCAAGTTCAAGATCATTTGCGATTCATAGATTTCACATCTGAAAGAGAGGTGTACATGCGTTTACTGCACGTACGTTCATTTTATGAATCACATATACCATATTTGAGAAATGACTGTAAGATCAAATTTAGGATGGTTTCAACGCAAAATTTTATAAATGAGGCCCCGAATCGCTCATCAATCTATTCTAAATCAACACAGTTTCACTGATGATCCAGACCAAACATAAAACCCAGGATAGAGCGGCTGAGTGAATGTGGTCTGGACTGTGTGGATGAGGCTCATTGTGTCAGAGACGCTGTAGAAGGACAGAGTTCCTGCACTGTGATCCACAAACACTCCTATTCTACTGCTGATGGACTTCACAGGGAGACGAGTCTGCATGTTACTGTGTTTGAATGAGTATCTGGAGGGAGTGCAGATCAAACTCCAGGACTGATCATTAGATCCAAAGACACAATCAACCCCCCCTCCCTTCCTACTGATGCTCTTATATGACACTGATATACACACACATCCACTCCACTCAATCTCCCAGTAACAGCGTCCACACACACTCTCTTCAAACAACACCTGACGACACTCATCAAATCTGTCTGGATGATCAGGATACGGCTGGACTGTATTAGTGTAAATAATCACTCTGTTTCTCTCAGACAGACGGAGTTGTTTATTCACTGTGTTCAGATCCAGAGTGAGCTGACGGGAATCTAATGGAGATAAAACACACCAGAATCAGGAATTATGAATCTGTTTGATCTTTTCATGAACAGATACTCTGTGCAAATCATCATTTACATAATTTCTTTCACCTTCTACAGGAAGAACATGAACATACTC
Source organism: Cyprinus carpio (assembly GCF_018340385.1). Lineage (NCBI taxonomy): Eukaryota > Metazoa > Chordata > Actinopteri > Cypriniformes > Cyprinidae > Cyprinus > Cyprinus carpio. The sequence continues at coordinate 25,242,776 of NC_056610.1, forward strand.
AGTGAGTTTTTCTGCTTGTTTTCTTACTGACTTACATCGTAGGAAGTCCTTCCTAGTCCAGAGTACAATGTAGGTGAATGTGTCTGTGGAAATCAACAGACAAGAAAAGTGTGATTCTCATGTCAAGAGAAAATTATGGCGATAGAATTGTTGCATAATTCCAAATAAAAAGAGTATGATCCATAAATAAATGTAAAGAGATTAACAAAAATTGAACATCATTACAAATTAATAGGATGAGATCTACAAATACATTTTGAAGTTTTACAAACGTATTAAATTCACCAATAAATAAATGAGATTCTCAAATAAAAAATATATTCACAAATAACTTTTTATATCATAAACACAACTTTGCCTGGATTTGTGAATTTTATTCTGTACATTTAAGAAGTCAGAGGTCAGAAAGGACTTTATTACCAAATATGTTTACACAAACAAGGAATTTGACTTAGCAACAGAAGCTTCCAGTGCAGAAGAAAATACGGACATACGTACATGATAGTGCAGACATGCATAGGAATTATAAAACTAATATAAAGGTAAACCCCCCACCCCACATGTTATTTACAAGTGTGCAGTTTACAAAGGTAGAATTTTTGGATTTGTATGTATAAATATGTCAGTTATGACAGACGATGTATAGTTATGAATGTTAAACTGTTCTGAATATATCCTGCAGGGTGAAAAAAAAAATGTACTTGTGTCTGGCTGTTCTGGTGGTTGGTGCTCTGTAGTGCCAACCAGAAGGCAACAGTTTGAGGAGGGAGTAGGCTGGGTATGTGGGGTCCAAAGTGATTTTCTTAGCCCTTTTCCTCACTCTCGAAGTGTGAAGATCTTGGAGGTTGGGTAGAGGGGCACCAATAATCCTCTCAGCAGTCCTGACTGTCCGCTGTAGTTTCTTGATTTCGGATTTGTTTGCTAATCCAAACCAGACAGTTATAGATGAACACAGGACAGACTCAATGATGGCCGAATAGAACTGTTTCAGCAGCTCCTGTGGCAAGTTGAATTTCCTCAGCTGGCGAAGGAAATACAACCTCTGCTGGGCCTTTTTAACAATGGAGTCTATTGGCACTTTTCCACTTTGTGGTACAACTCGTCTCAGCACGGCTCAGTTTGAGTTTTCACTGCAGTTTAGTACCGCTTTATGGTGGGTGGGTTTATTCACATATCATTACAGTTGCACCGCCTCTGGTGCAACTATAATGCTGTGACTCCTGAAAAACTTTTTCATTCCATGTCGCTCCATCAAGCTCTCGCTGGATCCGCTCCTCGACTATCAATGAGAGGAACGTCTGTACTTCCTCAACAGACAACGAAACAGTCATTTTTGGTTGTTAAAAAAAGGTGTGCTCATAAAATCAGTTGCATTCGATCCTTCGCTGGCTGTGCTGATTTAAATCTAGCGGGTCTGTTGTGTCTCGTGTCACAAGTTCAATGACTTAGGCAGTGATGATTTTCTCCGGCCAGTCAGTGATCAGCAGAGTTTACACGTCACGTTTTAGTAATGGTATGGTTCGCTTTGAACCTCAACCGAGGTGGTACTGAAAAAAGTGCCAGGTACTGTACCCAGTGGAAAACCCCCCAAAAGTGTAACGTACCGTGCCGTACCATGCAGTGGAAAAGTGCCATATGTGAATGTCCCACTTCAGGTCCTGAGAGATGGTGGTGCACAGGAATTTTAATGACTCTACTGCAACCGCATTGTTGTTCATGATGGTTAGTGGGGGGAGTGTAGGAGGGTTTCTCTTGAAGTCCACGATCATCTCCACAGTTTTGAGCATGTTGAGCTCCAAGTTGTTGAGACTACACCAGACTGCCAGCTCTTTAACCTTCTGTCTGTAAGTAGCGCATTCCTTTGTATACAGAGAGAAGAGAAGAGCACAGTCTACGAGACACGCTTACGCCTTTAAGTGAAACCTGTTCATCGAGTGGTGATCTTCTTGCCGTGAAGACCCCCGAAGATGCCCGATTGCAGTCGTGCTTACCTTTCTGCAGCAAGGGCTGGAGCGAAGGCTGTCTCCCTCCACCCTCAAAGTCCAGGTTGCCGCTATTGCTGCATACCATGACCTCGTGAATGGGAAGTCTTTAGATAAGCATGACCTCGTCATCAGGTTCCTTAGAGGGGCCAGGAGGTTAAATCCTTCCCGGCCCCCCCATTCCCTCTTGGGACCTGATTCTAGTGCTAAAATCACTACAGCAGGGCCCAATTCGAGCCTTTGCATTCAGTTGAGCTAAAGTTTCTTTCATTGAAAACTCTCCTCCTGCTTGCACTGGCCTCCATCAAGAGGGTAGGGGACCTGCATGCATTTTTGGTCAACGATTCGTGCCTAGAGTTTGGGCCGGCTGACTCCCAGGTAATCCTGAGGCCCCGGCCCGGCTATGTGCCCAAGGTTCCCTCTACACCCTTCAAAGACCAAGTGGTGAACTTGCAAGCGCTGTCCCTGGAGGAGGCAGACCCAGCCCTGGCTTTGCTCTGTCCCGTCCAAGCATTGAGATGCTACGTAGACCGGACACAAAGCTCCAGGGCCTCAGACCAGCTCTTTGTCTGTTACGGAGGCCGGCAGAAGGGGAATGCAGTCTCAAAGCAGAGGATGGCCCGATGGATTGTGGATGTCATAACCCTGGCTTATCAGGCACAGGGTGTGCCCTGCCCGTTCAGGTTGCGAGCTCACTGAGCTAGAAGTGTTGCAGATCATTAGATATTTGTAGAGCTGTGGGCTGCGAGACCCCTAACATGTTCGCTAGGTTCTATAGCCTTTGTGTAGAGCCGGTATACTCCAGTGTTCTCACCTCAAACGGGTAGTGGCACCGAGAGGCCCTTGTTAGTGTCGGCTTGCTAAAATTGCTCCAGAGTGTCCGTACTGTAGACCCTGTTGAGTTCCTCCATCACCTTAGGCAGCTGGATGCCACGGAACGTCCGGCGCCAGACCTTCATGATGAATCTGTGAGAACCATGGAAGGATGGGTTCCATATTGAGACCTAAGCAGTACTTGTATGCGTATAGTCCACGGTATAGCCTTAGAGCCCGTTTTTAGTGCTTTGACAATGGTGAGTGGAACTACTTGTTCTGAGCCCCGGCATACACCTAATAGGGGCGCAGGCGGCTCGCACAGGGCACTGGAAGGGGCAGCACCCATGGCGCTTTGGTAGGGATCCCAATTCGTCAGTCACCGACATGACGTCGAAAGTGACCAACTGAAAGGGAACGTCTCGGTTACGTATGGTAACCCTCATTCCCTGAAGGAGGGAAAAGAGACGTCACGTCCTGTCGCCACAGTTGCTGTACCACCAGATGGTTATTAGGGCCCATATTTGATATTATACATGTTATTATGCTCTATATTTGTCACTGCAATTGTGCTTTAAAAGGCTGAATAAGCCATTGTGTCATCTTATGCCGTATCTGCTTTGCTTGCTGTCATGCTACAACAGCTGTAACTGCAACTGGACGCACCAAAGCGAATGTGCAAATCTTATGTGTGTCATCGTGTCTTGCCTCATCCAGTGTAGAGAGTATCGCTGATTATAATTATAATCATTATAATCATTATATTATTATAATTAATCTGCTTTAGATGCTCGGGAATTATAACATTTATTTGTGAATCTCATTCTATCTATTTTTCAATAGTTTCATTTTTGTTGATCTCTTTACATTTATGTGTGGATCATAGTCTATTTATTTTGGATTATGCAAAAATCTAAGAAATCTAAGAAATCTAAGTTTATTTGTGTGCACTCAGAATTACAACAACATGTTGAACTTTTGTAAAATAATTTAAGCAAACAGGATGCGCTTTCTGCCATCTCTGTCTCTGTGAGCTTGAGCGTGAAACTCTGTGTAGCATATACTTGCCTTACAGACATGAAAAATATATCTATAGAGAGCGAAATGTCTATGTGTCTAATTGGTATTTAAATGAACCAATTCAAATGGAAAACAAATATTCTCCGATTATGTAATCCATATGAAACAAGCACACAGGAGCATCCACTACCGCGGAGATGACGAGTCAGTGTTGTTGACTTCATCTCTTAAGCCAAAACCAAAGAACGCACTAGTTTATCAATAAATTCTTAACATTTTTATGCAGTCTCCTTGCTGGTTTTCCTGACACATTCATAATTATATTATCTGCCGGTGCGCTGTGGCAAGCTTTTTTTTTGTTTTTGTTTTTTTGCATGTGCCTTGAGCGCTATTAGCTATGTAGGCAATTAAAGGCTCATTATTATGATTTATATGGTTTATTAATAAATGTGAGACTAATAGTTGACTAATGCCCTAAAATGAATGACTACTAGTTGACCAGAAAAATCTTTAATCGAGGGCAGCCCTAAAAAACACAATGACAAATCCGAAAACAAAATAAGTCAGAAAACACAATGAAAAATCCAAGTATAGCTCTCTGTGGGACAAAAAGGAGGCATTTCTCAAAGTTTTGATGTCATTTTCATTTCATTTAAAAAAATAATGCCTGATGAAGTAGCATTTATGAGAGCAATGCTGCTTTGTGTACAGCTATTACGAGGGAAACCATTCCAAAAGTGCCTCCTACTGGCAGAAAATTAATTTGCATTTTCAATAACAGTGTTATACTGTAAATGTACACACATACATTGTATTCCACAGTAAGGGCAATTCATACTATACATTTAAACGTAGCTACTTTAAGACCATCTCCGAACTTTCTACCACTAGTCTCCTGTTCTTCCTGTATACCTTGATTGACAGATATCTCATCCAGTCAGTGGGAAGTAATCCATTCTCAAACCAAAGACTGTGTGTCAAACTATACCAACTTCTTCTACTTTGTCTGATTTGTCATTGTGTTTTCTGACTTATTTTGTTTTGGAAATTTTTGTTGTGTTTTCTGAATTGTTATTTTTTTTTTAGATTTCCATTTGTGTTTGCAATATTTGTAGAGTTATTTTGTTTTCAGAATTGTGATTTGTTTTGCACTTCTCAGCCTCCATTCATTTTTAAGCAGTGTCTATTTCAAAAGAAGATGATCATATGAGAGTCTGACTGATGATTATATAATAAGACACTCAAAAAATGTTTCTCTGTGAGTCTCTGTCACAGCAGAATTTTCACAAGTCCACTCTGACCCTGTTCTTGTAGATCTGTGTTACCTGCAGGAACTGGATGTGATCCTGTGTGTGTGAAAGCTGCTCCAGCTCAGCGTCTCTCCTCCTCAGATCATTGATCTCCTGCTCCAGTCGCTCCAGTCGTTCTTCAGCTCGACTCACTGCAGTCTTTTCCTGATCTCTGATCAGTCGTATCAGCTCAGAGCGGCTTCTCTCAATGGAGCGGATGAGCTCAGTAAAGATCCTCTCACTGTCCTCCACTGCTGTCTGTGCAGAGCGCTGTTAGGACACACAGTGATCCAGCTTCAGTGAGTCTGAACTGAGACGGAGACAAACTTCTCTTCTTCTCCAGACTCACCTTATGAGACTCCACAGTCTCTCTCAGCTGCTGAAGATCTTTCTCTCTCTGCTGGATTCTCTGCTGGAGCGTCTTCTGCGTCTCCTTCAGCTGCTTCTGCAGAACAAACAGATGATAGTGAATCTCACAGAAAACTACTGGCACTAAATCATCATGAACAGATGAATCCAGTAAAAGTGGAGCTGATAACTAATGACAGTAGATTCAAACTCTAAAAGTGATGATTGATCATTTACCACCATCATACATGAATTAACATGAAGATTAAGGAGTGTTTTACAAGCATTTTGCAAACATATATATTGTAAAAGTGAAAGTGACACAGATGTAGAGCTTCACACTGACAGTGTTTCTGTGTTCTGGCTCTACACAGACTATTGGATCACTACACTAAGTATTAAGTTGATCTCTAATTTAAATACCTGTTTCTCTGTCCTCTGTTCTGCAGCTGATACAGTGTCTTGGTTTTTGTGTTCAATTACTGTACACAGCATACATATACATTCCTGGTCAGTGGAACAGAAAACCTCAAGGAGCTTCTCATGTTTCTGGCAGATCATCTCCTGCAGTCGTCCAGTGGCTTCAATCACTTTGTGTGGCTTACGTGAATGAAACTCCTCATGACGCTCAAAATGAGTTTGACAGTAAGATTCCAAGACACATCAGACAGGACTTGACGGCACTGTATTTTCTTCCAGTACAGACGTCACACTGAACATCTCCAGCTCCAGCGTCACAGTCAGCAGAGAGTCTGGTCTTCTTCAGTTTCTCCACCACTTCAGCCAGCATGCTGTTTCTAGCTAAAGCAGGTCTTGGACTGAAGGTCTGTCTGCACTGAGGGCAGCTGTAGACTCTCTTCTGATCCTCCTGATCCCAGCAGTCTGTAATACAGCTCTTACAGTAACTGTGTCCACAGGGAATGGCCACTGGATCCTTCAGGAGATCCAGACACACTGGACACAAGAACTCATCCTGAGAAACTCTGGCTTCTGCCATTTTACTGCAAGAACACAGAGACACAAACACACAACAGCTCAACTACACTTAAGTTTCCTTTTCCCTGAAATCATGTGTTTCCTGGTTCTGTGTTTGAGTCACTTCTGTAAAAGAGGTTTGTCTGTGACTTTGTCTTGACTTGTAAAAAGCAGGTTCCTCACATCTGCTCCTTTAGAGTCTCACGCACACTAGTAATATGATTAAATAGTTTATTCCTTTTGTAACAATAGGTGCTGCTGTTATCAAAATGATGAGGTGTGGTCAGTGTCAGGTGACAAGCTTTACTAGGATACAGCCTCAGATGCAGTTTGGCATCATGCCATCATATTTATTGATTGAAAAAAAAATCCTCTATCAACACGACATTATGACATCTTTTTGCCGACGTGGTCTAAAGATGATCTGAGCCAGTTTTGGTGGAAATCAGACAAATAGTCTAGGATGAGTTTTAAAAAAGTAGGTTTTTAGTATAGTTGTAAATTGTGAAAAATCTTGACTAGCAGAAATTATCATTTTGTTATACATTTGAGTTGGCATGAGCCAAGGAATCTGAAAGAAAAAAATTGTTAGAGACTCCAAACTTTCTATGGTAGTGAGCATCATAACTTCTGTCTGACTTGGCAGACTGTAAACTGAATGGAGAATGTATATATTGTTCGGAGTGGAATACCACTAAATTTGAACAGGTAACAACGTTGACAATGGCAGAAGCTACTGAGACAGTGGCTGCGTCCGAAATGGCATACTTCCCTACCATATATTAGTCAAAAATCAGTAAGCGAGCGAATAAGTATGTCCGAAACCTCAGTATTCATAAAAGAGTAGGTAAGAAATCCCTGGATGTCTTCTTGCTTCAGCCCAGATTCTAAAATGCTCATCCATGGACACTTTTCTATCCCAGAAGCCCACGGGAGAGAATATGTCATCATCGAACGTGACTGAGAACTGGATTAGGGTGTTCATAAATGTGAGTATTATAAATCAAAAACATGCTAGACAATAATGTTACAGTATATTTGAGATTTTTTTTATTATGCATAGCGAACAGCGGCGCTCCAGTAAGCACACGTACATCAACAAAGTGAATTTTCATGAACCATATACATCTTAAAGATGATTACTAAATGTCTATTTAATATGTGACAGGAAAATCTTTGATAAGTATTGCAGATGAGCACATCATAACATGAACAGACATCTGAGTGAGTGATGTATGTGTGCTGTTATGTAGAATTCACTGTTGTCAACACTGTTTTAGATGAATGTAAGTAATGTAAATAAACAAATCTACATATAGTAACTAAACATAAGTTATCTGTTTTATTTGTCCATTAGTACTGTTGATAAATTGAGGAACATTTGTGTTTGATAAAAAGTGAGTTAACAAGGGAAACCTGAATCAAAAATATAAAGTAAGATCATTTTGTTACTTCTAATACAGAAATCAAATGACATTGTGCAATTAAAATGACAGCTTTTGTATTATATTTGTGCATTTTGCAGGATCTTAAATGTGAGCAGTGAGGTTGGAGAAGACCACAGCAGCATCCTGGAAATGGTCCAGTGGTATGGATGAGATGCTCCATCACTCTACCTGCCCTTACTGTCTCATCTGAGCCGGATGTTGCTGTGGTCTCTTCATCCTCATTGACCCCAGAGCCAGTGAGAACATCTAGAGAAAGATAAAGGCATTGAGGATGTGATTTTGGTCAAGATGTTCAGCTGGTGTCTGTTCATACAACATCAGTCATTGGAGCCAGAGTTTCAGAAGCTTCAAAAGCATCATCAAATAATGTCATGAAGCTTCTGAACCTCTGGCTCCACTGACTGATATTGTATGAACAAAAACCAGCAGGACAAACTTTAAGAAATAAGCAGCTTTATTGTGAGTTTGTGCCCAAGACATAAAAAAGACAAACATTTGAAAGAAACTCAGAAGAAATTAAATGAATGTGTGATCCAGATTTCTGAAAAACTGAATCTGATGATTATCACTGAATTTAACCAGATCATGTTCATAACCTGGTATCTGGTTCCTTTGATACAGTGTGATAAAAAATAATATACTTACTAACGGTTCAGGTTACAAATGATAATTCTACACATTAACTATAAAACTAGTGTGATAGAATCACTTACTTACTAAAGAGTATTCTTTGTAGCTGTTTTCAGTCAAGCTGGTAAGTGTGTGTGTGTGTGTGTGTGTGTGTGTGTGGTGTGTGTGTGTGTGTGTGTGTGTGTGTGTGTGTGTGTGTGTGTGTGTGTGTGTGTGTGTGTGTGTGTGTGTGTTTGAGTGGAGGAAAATGTCTTTCAGTCAAGCGCTCATTATTTAGCAGCTGAAGTCCTGTCAGTCACACAATAAGAGCCGCTGCTTCCTTCCTGTCTGCTGTTCCAGTCCACTTCACAAACTTAATGTGACTCTCTCTCTCTCTCTCTCTCTCTCTCTCTCTCTCTCTCACACACACACACACACACACACAAACACAAACAAAAACACACACACACACACACACACACAATGTGAATTAATTTAATCTGAACACAGAGAGTCTACAGGATGAAAAGCCTAAACAAAAATATTACTTTCTGTATTATTATATTATATTATTATAATAATCATATTAATCACTTTTGACTTCCTGATATATATATAATCTTATTATACACTGCCAGTCAAAAGTTTTTGAACAGTAAGTTTTTTAATGTTTTTTAAAGAAGTCTGTTCTGCTCATCAAGCCTGCAAAAACAGGCTTGTACAGCAAAAACTGCAACATTTTGAAATATTTTTACTATTTAAAATATATATATATTTTTTCTATATTGTAAACTGTAATTTATTTCTGTGATGTGCAGCTGTATTTTCAGCATCATTACTCCAGTCTTCAGTGTCACATGATCTTCAGAAATCATTCTAATATGCTGATCTGCTGCTCAAAAAAAAAAACATTTTTTATTATTATTATCATCATCATTATTATTATTGTTGTTGAAAACAACTGAGTAGAATTTTTTTTTTTTTTTGAGTAGACACAGCATAACATCACTGCTTCATCAGTAAATGATGGAGAAACTTTGTAAAAGAAAGACTCTTTAATGGAAAACCTATGAATAAATAAAGTCCAGATGAGAGTAATAAAAATCATATGCACTGTTTGAACAGGAAACTCCAAATATCATCAAAGCTCAACGAGTAAAAGTCAAAACATTCATGTATGTTTCACTCATTTAGTCAAGCAGAATTAAGCTGTTTAATGTTAAATTATATATATATATATATATATATATATATATATATATAAAAAACAATGTGTTAAATGTGCTAATTTTTATTACAGTTATTATATCTGGCTTATTATGAATAAAACCAATACAATCATATGCACTGTTTGAACTGAAAACTTTGATTTTCTTTAATAATCGAACATAATACATAAACATAATTCATAAAATGTATAAGTAATATTCCAAATGTTTTATTTTTTTATTTTATATAAACTTGTATGTAAATTTAATAAAAAAGTATTTTTAATAACTAATAACTAATACTATATATATATATATATATATATATATATATATATATATTATACTATATAATAAAGTTAACTTGTCATAACACTTGTATACATATATATTAAATTATATATATTATAAATTATATAAAAGTGAAAAAAATTAAATATTTGTATTACTTTTAAGAAAAAAAAAACATTTCATACAGAAATAAATAATTTAAAACAAAAACCAATTTAAAAAACAAAAAACAAAAGCAGAAGCATTTTCATCATATGATATAAACAATTTACTATAATGGTGCTTCTAGCTCAGCTTCTGTCTGTCTGTGTGTGTGTGTGTGTGTGTGTGTGTGTGTGTGTGTGTGTGTGTGTGTGTGTGTGTGTGTGTGTGTGTGTGTGTGTGTGTGTGTGTGTGTGTGTGTGTGTTTTGGGGGGTCTGGTAGCACGTTTATCCTCTCCACTTCTTTCTGAGGGCGTTTATTCCTACATAAAGGGCCTTCAGTTCAAAGACGTGCAGAAGAAAGAGAGATGAAATATATTAAATAAATGTAATATTTAATTGAATTAGGAATTTATTAGACATTTAAATTAACTATTACATTTAATATATTTGATATATATTTAATTAATGTAATTATTAGTTTAATAACTTTATTAAGCTAATGTAATTTATTTAGGTTATTAAAAATAATATATTTAAGTGCAACCAAATAAATTAAAGAAATAAATGAAATATATATTAAATAATATTTAATTATTATTATTATTATTATTATTATTATTATTATTAGTTTAATCAATTAAGTTTATTATGGTTATTTAACAATTCTGTATATTTTATTTTTATTTAATATTTATTTAATATAAATAATAGTTTAATAAGTTTAAGACTAGAATAATATGATTTAATTTATTAAGGTTATTAAATAAAAGTTTATATTTAAGTGTAACTACATAAATTAAATATAACATTTAATATGTTTGATAAATTACGTTTATGAAGATTATTTCGTTTATTCAGATTTATTGAGATTATTTAATAATGAATAGCTAAAATTGAGGTGCAAAATTAAATAAATATAATTTAATTACATACAAAACAAATTTTTCTGCATTTTTAGATTTTCTGTATGATTAATAAGCTTTTTTCCTCATGGGGACCAAAAAATGTCCCCAAGATCAAAGGTCAAATTGCATTATATTACAGTCCTTGCGGGGTAACACTAGGCACACACACACACACACAAACACACACACACACACACACACACACACTCTCTCTCTCTCTCTCTCTCTCTCTCTCTCTCTCTCTCTCTCTCACACACTCACACACACACACCGGTCTCACCCGCCGGCTCTTGCTGCTATCAGGTCGACCTCAGTCAAAGAGTTTAATCCCGTGAAACATTTCCTGCTCTGACGAGAAATCAATCAGCGCTCCATCAGCGTGACATGATGAAAAGCACAGATCACACGCTCTCCAGCCGAATACACAAAGAGCCGAGAGAACCAGACACACACCAGCTCAAGAGACGCTCGTGAAACGTCTGCTGGAGAAAACACACAAACATGAGCATCATCACATATTAGTGTTCACCTCAAGCTGAAGACTCACTGTTTAAAGCATCTTATTCACACACACACACACACACACACACACACGTTTGTTTCTGTGAGTTGTGGGGAAATTCCATAGACTTCTATTACTTTTATACTGACCAAACAATATTTTCTATCCCCTAAACCTGCCCCTTACAGAAAACCTTTCTGGATTCTTACACTTTCACATAAACGTCATTTACTATTCATAATCATTTTTTTTTTCATGTCAAAAATTTCAGGTTTTACTATCCTTGTTACTATCTCTCTCTCTCTCTCTCTCTCTCTCTCTCTCTCTCTCTCTCTCTCTCTCTCTCTCTCTCACACACACACACACACACACACACACAGACACACTCCTGTGGGAGGACCAGGGCCTATTTTTAAGCTCAAAGGAAACAGTGAAAAGTGTTTTTTAGGAACAGAGTGGTTTGGCTTTCCTGTGAGGTTTCAGATGTGTGTGTGTGTGTGTGTGTGTGTGTGTGTGTGTGTGTGTGTGTGTGTGTGTGTGTGTGTGTGTGTGTGTGTGTGTTTCCTCTATGACTCACAGTGATTTCCATGCATGTTGATACGTGTAGGACTGTCCCCTGTGTGTGTGTGTGTGTGTGTGTGTGTGTGTGTGTGTGTGTGTGTGAGAGAGAGAGAGAAGTTGAAAGAGGATCTGACTGTAAACAGCCTGAGGAAACCACCACAGCACTAAGATATTATTATTATTATTTATTAATGCTGGCAGTTCAAACACCTCGATAAAGTCTTTGAAACTGCACTGGAAGAAAGAAAAAAAGTCAAGCAAAACTGGTATCTGCAGAGACTGAACTGCAGAGGATTCTTGGTTGTTGAATGACTTCAAATGCACTCAAAAAATTAGTGCAAAAAATAATTTCCACTGAGAAATAGTACATTTTGCAAATAATTACAAAGGAGCAACAAATGGCGAGTAACAAATGCTTTACAGTAAAGAGAATTTGGGCTAAAAAATGGGCTAAATTTTTAAGCTTTTATTTGTCCAAAAATAATTAAATAAAAAATCACAAAGTAAAAATTCAGATGATTGTGTCTGTAACCCAAGCTTGCTTTTTAATAAATATTTTAATCTTATATTTCAAAGATGTGGTGTAAAATAAATCTACTCAGAAATGACTGAATTTCACAAATAATTACAAACTAATAGCAAGTAATGCATTGATTTAAACCTTAAATTTTGGCATTTTTATTTTAAAGAGTTATTTATTTATTTATTTTAATGCATTTCAGTAATCCTTGTTTACAACTTAAAAAAATAATTTCTACAGTTTAAAAGTTTCTGCTTTTGAATAATAAATGATCATGAATGCAAATGAAGTTTACCAAACCACAAAAGCTTGCTCAGGTTAAGCTGATAATCATCTGTGATGAATGTCATTTCAACCTCAGGTGGAAAAAAAAAGTGCATGTAAAAATCTTAAATGAGTGTGAGTGTGTGTGTGTGTGTGTGTGTGTGTGTGTGTGTGTGTGTGTGTGTGTGTGTGTGTGTGTGTGTGTGTGTGTGTGTGTGTGTGTGTGTGTGTGTTTTATGGTGTCCTGTGAGGCGATCAGAGCCAAATGGACCCTCACACTTCTCTGAAGGTCCAGGAAACAGACAGGCGACTAATCCACAAAGCAATTCACAACAACAAAAGGTGCATTCCTGCAGAGAGCAAACACACACACACACACACACACACACACACACACACACACTTAACGACTCCATTTGGAAGAGTGTTTCACTATTATTGCCTGTTGTCTGTTGAGTTGCTACTTCCTTCTTAACACACACATAAATTCCTCTCTCTCTCTCTCTCTCTCTCTCTCTCTCTCTCTCTCTCTCTCTCTTACACACACACAAATACACACACACACACACACGTCCTGCACAGTTTAGTGATTACACACTTCCAACAAATAAAAACATTTAGTTTGTGGTTTATCTCACAAAGAACATGTCTATGTCAGATTTAACCCCAAATCCAACATAAAAATAAATTTGTGTGCATTACAACATTGTTTTTATGACAATTAAACATTACAGCCTCATTGATGGTTTATATATATATATATATATATATATATATATATATATATATATATATATATATATATATATATATATATATATATGCTTAACCATTTAAATAACTTTTTATTGCATTACAGTAAAGAGAATTTGGCTGAAAACGTTGTTGAATAACAAAGCACAAATTTGGGGTTAAATGTCACCTGACCTGAGAGCCACAATACTCAGAATAATTATTTGATGTAAAACCTTAAAATAGACAAATTCACAATATATTTAAAAAAAAAAGAAATAAATAAATGATTTTTTTTTCTTCATTAAAAACAGCCTATATTAAATTCAGAACAACACATTCTATGACTTATAAATGCTTAATCATTTTGCTTCAAACTTTGCTTCAAAAATAAAAAAATTAAAAAAAATCATCTAAAAACAATCACTCTAAAAACAGACTTCAATTTCTTTATGAATTTCTTATTTCTTTCTTTGGATTTTGGGGTTGAATGTGAACTTTAAAATCAATATTTGATTTTAAATCTATGAATTCAGATAACCATGTGTTCTTTTTACGAGTATTTTCATCTTTTAGTCCAAACATAGATTCAATTTTAAGCTAAAAACTGGACAAAAACAAGTTCTCAGAGCAGCACAGGAGGAGGAGGGCAGATCTGAGGCGACGGGAGAAAACCAGCAGCTCACAAACAAACACCTGACAGCAGGAAACACGCAATAAAAGAAGACAAAGAGAGAGAATTTATGAGCCTCACACAGACCGCCGTCCAAACAACATCAAGGTCACAAAAACACACAAAAACACATACACACACACACACACACCTGAGCTGTAATGAGGATTGCACGTCTGATTTCGACCTGCAGAAACACACATCTTCATTTCCAACTTCTGCAATGCAGATTTAATAATTAAATCCTACATAAACACAACTTTAGTTCGACTAACTCTGACTCTCCAACTCTCAGCTGTTTCCTCCACTTGAAATGAGACACCAAACAAGAGCGTTTTGCATTAACTTGTATATTTTTGCATTAAAGTTAACATGTTTCCATCTGTTTCTCCATTCTTTCATGTTGCAGTAAGTGTTGATATTTTGTTATATTCAGACATGAGTAAATCTGTCCTTTGCAATAAATACCATAAAATAATAGAGCTTCACATAATAAATATTTTTTACAACATCAACAACAACGAAAAAAGATTTAACAGTCTTAACATTTCCTTTTAAAAAATAGCCGTAAATTCCTCTTGCGCATTTGAACGTACATCTTTCCATGAGAACGAACAGACAGTTTCAGAACAAAAGATCGTCTGTAGATCCGATAACAGCTACATCACAAGTCCTTCACAGGTTTGGTACGAGGCGTTTCAAAGCACCGTCGCGTGTTAGATAGTAGCTGTACACAGTCAGGTAAGGCAAACCCTGGGGCTGCGTTCCACTCCATTTTTTATGCCCTTCACTCACAAACTTCCCTCCGTTATACATGAGTGCCCACTACTGCAATATAATAGGCTGAATTGAAATGTCCTAAGCCCTTGATCACTTAGAATTGGTTATGGGGTTGATTTATTGTTTACATTTTTCCCCCTTACGAATTTGTTTGGTGCAACTTTCTGTATATATATTATACACTCTTAAAAATAAAGGTGCTTAAAGGGATGGCATAGAAGAACCATGTTTGGTTCCACAAAGAACCATTCATCAGTCAAAGGTTCTTTAGAGAACCATCTCTTTCTTATCTTTTTATAATCTGAAGAACCTTCTTTCGCCATAAAGAACATTTTGTGAAACAGAAAGGTTCTTCAGATGTTAAAGGTTCTTTATGGAGCCATTTAGACAAAAAAAGGTTCTTCTATGGCATCGTGAAGCACCTTTATTTTTAAGAGTGTAGAGTTGTTTGGGGTGGGGATAAATTAAACGCGATCTGCGATGACGTCATAATTGTGTTGCATTGTTGTCTATGGAGCAGCCTGATGTGTACATATGAAGCAGACTCGCTCCCTCGGTCAAAATCGGTCCAAGTGAAACTCACTTTAAAGTGGCATTCCCCCGAGGGGAAGTGCTCAGGGAAGTTCGCAAGTGTGTGTTTAAAAGTGGAGTGGAACGCAGCCAGGTTCAGAAAACAAACGAGTGGTTCTTCTGCGCCATGAGGGGCGGAGCTTATCAGGCACTCATTTACATAACTCCTCCCCCAGCCCCACCCTATTTGCAATTTCCGCATCTTGCAGCAGCAAAACCAGCTTTTTTAAGCTAAAGAAATACATGCGATTTCTCAGGACGGTTTTCCTGGCGCATGTCCGGGCGTCTGGTTCCAGTTCTGCAGCTTGCAGTAAACGGTGTTAGAGTTCTTGCAGCGGCATCCAGGCCGCTTCACGCGGTCGTGGCACGAGTTGCACGCTTTCACGCAAGCCTTAGAAGGCAGGTAACACAGCAGACACGGAAAGAGCGCTGACATGAGTCCCATGCACAGAAAGCGCGAGCAGCACTGCGGATGCGACAGAGAACACGGCCGGTCCGCGCACGGGTCGCCAACGTCATCATCATTTGAGCAATGATAAAAAATCCCTTTGACCAAACACATGCATGTCCCATGCTCCACGACATTTTCAGCCGAACACAAGCATTGTCCGTTGCATGCAAGGCACGCCGGAAGCGCACGAGGCGCCGTGCATTCGCTGCATTTGCATTTCCCGCAACTCTCGCAGATGTATAAATGCGCCGAGTCCAGTTTTTCCTGTTTGAGAGGAACGTCCGGTGGGAGAAACGGATGCATGGATGCATTCAGAGATTTCGGCTGAGTCCGTACGGCCTGATTGCGATAATGTGACGGCGCTAGCAGGCCTTGCTCCGATCCGTCGCTGCTGTTGCTCCCGGAGCTCGTGGATCTGCTGAGTGCTGGCGGATGCACCACTCGGTGCTCGTAGTTGTTATTCACATTCACCAGGATCATCTCGTGAGTCCTCTCCTGCTTATCTGTGTTGCGCGGTGGAGGCCCCGGGGCCGGTCTGGGAGCTACAGCCGGGCCCTCCGTGTACTCGTTGCATGAGCGGATGGCTTTGATTTGGTCCAGGGACAGGATGGCACCGGATGGGAGGCTTCCTCCGCGCTGACCGTGACGATCCATGAGACACGATCAGCAACTCCAAACAACACAGATGCAACGTTCATCTGACACCCTGAGAGACAAGCAGAGACACGTCATTCTCAACATGCAATTAATGCATTCAGATTGTTGCTGTTGTGTGTGTCTCTAGTACACGTTAAGCCAATTTTTATGATACAGCCTCACTCTTAAAAATAAATGTTCTTTATTGGTATCTACTGGTTCCATAAAGAACCTTTAACATTCGTTCTTTACAGTGGAAAAAGCTGCTTTGACACGATCTGTTTTGTATAAAGCGCTATATAGATAAAGATGACTTGACTTGAAAAAGGTTCTTTAGATTATTAAAATGTTCTCAAGTTCACACTTAGACAAAAACTTCGACTAACCACTGAAAGGATCTTTTGGAAAACTTTTTCCAATCTTTTAAAAAATAAAGGCTCTCTACTGGCATCTACTGGAGAACCTTGAACATTAATGAAAACTTTCAATTCCAAAAAAGTTCTTTAGTTTATTAAAATGTTGTTGACACTTAGGGAAAAAATGGTTCTTTTAAGTACTGTTTACTGAAAGGTTCTTTGTGAAAGCGAAAATGGTTGCTCTGATGGTTCCATGAAGAACCTTTAGCATCAGTTCAACAACTAAAGGTTGTTTATCGTGGAAAAAGTTTCCTTAGATCATAAAAAATGGTCTTAGAAAATGGTTCTTTTAAGAATGGACCACTGAAAGGATCTTTTGGAAGCCAAAAATTGTTCTTTATTGGAATCTATTTGTTCCATAAAGAATGTTTAACATCAATGAAACCTTTCCATTCTTCAAAAGATTCATTAGATTATTATAATGTTAAGACAAAAATCATTTGGTATCACTTTTCTTGAAGCTATATTATAACAGTGCTTCAATATAAACATTCTAAAAAGGTCATTTTCACAGCCATTTTTGGTTACCTAAAGAACATTTTAAAATTAAACATTCCTTATTGGCATTAATGTCTCCATGAAGAACCTGTAACATCCATAGAACCTTTCCATTTTCCATTCCACTAAAGCTCCTTAATAACTGAACATTTTTATTTATATTTTTACATGTTCTTTAAGCTAAGAAACAATGGTTCTGTAACACTTTGATGCAATAAATAAGTATTTTAATGCATTAACTGTGCCTTGGAATGCACCTTAAAATGCATAGGAAATAATTGTAACTATCGATCGTTAGACCCTTAGAAGGAATAAAGCATTGGAACACATGACAAACAACCATTTTCAATCTAAAAAAAATTACAATGCATTTTAAATAATTCAAATTATTTATGAAAAGATATAATGTTAATAACATACATTATGATGCATTAAGCATAAAGGTCAAGTAAATTGTTTCCAAACCACTTAAAAAAAAAAAAAAAAAAAAAAAACATCTAAAGAACGAATACAGAACCTTTTGTGGAATGTAATGTTAAAGATTCTTCATGAATCTATCGATGCAGGATTTTTTTTTTTTTTTGTTTGTTTGTTTGTTTTTTTGTTACCAATGGTTCTTATGAAAACTGTTCACTAACAGGTTCCAAAAATGGTTGCGAAAAAAAAAAAAAAAAAAAAAAAAAAACTTATCTAACCAGTGGTTACTGAAGCGTTCAAACACCCTGCTGGAGCACATGCACACTCTCAGGCCCCAGAGCTTTTGTTTTTGACTTCCTTTGGGGGGTTCAAGCCTTAATTAGAGGGTCGAACCCCCTGGACACAATTCACACCCCGGTGTTTGGAGATGCACGATCACCGCGGGCTTTATTCTGATATGAGGCTCTAAAATCACAGATCTGGACTGTACGTGTGCAAATGTGCTTTCTGAGACAGAGCTCATAAATCACACCGCAGAAGCGTGTGTGTGCGAGAAAGAGAGAGAGAGAGAGATGAAGGTCTCCAGCTCTTTTCCTTCTATTCAGAGAGCCATTTAACCCCCGAGCGGAGAGAGAGAGAGTGGACTATTAACAAGACTTTGTACCGACCTCAATAAGCACACAACTGAAGTAAAGTACAAATACTTCCCGTCCTGATTTGCATGTGTATGGCTGGTTAACATTAAAATGCAGAGCCACACAGAGCAGGAAGACTTCAAATCAAACACAGAGCTTCACACGCTTTTCAAAGCGCTTCATGATGCGGGACGAGACCGAAACTTCACGAGGCTTCGGCGATTTACTCTTTAGTTCAGAAGTTTCGGAGAGAACGGAATCAAATCGTTTGAGCTCATAGTTAAGCATGCATATTAATTAAGCATGCAAAAAGGAATAAAATCGTTCGGGCTAGTAAAATTATGCACGCAAAACGAAAAACGCACAGATTAGAAAATTTCGCGTTAATGTCGGATGCGCTACTGTTGCGTTAAATCAATAAAAAATAGCCCACAATTATACGTTTTCATGCAGTAAATAAATAAATAAAAATGTATCTGTTTATATTCATAGTTTAACCTTGTGTTGTTTTATCCGTGCATCTTTGACAAATATAATTCATACGAAAAAACACAAAGCGCGTTCACGGAGAGAAAAAAAAACGCAGAAGGACGAGAAAAAGCAAACTTATGAATGAAAACAAGCCCGCTGGGGGAGGAGAGTGTGTGTTGTGTGTATTCAGGCTTAAACATACGCACTCACTCATACACACTCACAGCCTGAAGCGCATAATATGATTATGAACATGAGTTTTGAGTAATAAACGCGAGTTTGTTGCGCGCAGCGGCCTGTGGAGACCCAGCGCTCCGGCTTCAGAGACCCACACACGATCTCCATCCAATCCTGCCCGATTCCGCAGTAAATAACACGGATTTGTGTGTGAGGACTGATACGTACCTACAGACAGACTCCCAAAATGTCAAATCCATCGGTCCGTGTGCCAAACATCCATCAATATGTCCAGAGCGAGGCCAAAAATCAGCGCAGTGCAGCGAGAGTAACATCCAGAGGAAACTCCGCGGGGAAAAGCAGAAGGAATCCGGTTAAATCCACGAATGAAGCGCGTTCGCCGCTGGTTTAGCGTCCGTGCGCCGCGTCAGACTCTGCGTGAGTGTGTCGGATCAGATGCGTGCGCTGTTTTTGCGCGCACACACACACACACACAGACACACACATACTGATGAATGAAAGAGGATCATGGGGCCGATGCAGGAGGGGTGGACTAGCTCTGGCTTTAAGGTGGATCGTGTGGAACAAACGCGCATCTGCTGCTGAGCGTCACCGCGGCGCGTCACGCACGCAGTCAACATCTGAGCGTTTACTCCAAGACTTTATGTGCGCTGTTGACGCTGAGGACACGCTCAGTTACACTTGTGTGTGTGGTAGTAAAGTGTTTTATGCACTATTATTTTGTTTCTGATTTAGAAATGCAATCCCGGTAATCTTTAACACTGTCGACCACTGGTCTCTGGTTTTACACACAGTTTACTTCCTTTTTGTCATGAAGGGGGTCTGCACTTAACTTTTAGATAATGACAATATAACTAAATCAGTTCTCATTAAAAGTTTTCTAAGAGTTTGTACATAAAACATCTCGAAAACATCAGATCAAAAACACGAGCAGCGCTGGTGCGACCTTAAGAGCGCGAGCGCAACCCCCCACCCCACCGAGTGTGTGTGTGTGTGTGTGTGTGTGTGTGTGTGCGAGTGTGTGTGGGGCGGATGTGCTGCATCCGGATACATGAGAAAGGAAAGTTCAGCACAAAGTATTCAGATGGAAACAAACCGAAAACACACACACACACACACACACACACACACGCAGAGAGAGAGAGAGAGAGAGAGAGAGAGAGCGCACGACACTGCTGTGAGACAGCAGTGAAAATTATTTTGACATTTAGTTTTACATCACTATATTGTTTGTTACATAAGAATTACAACATGTATAGGCCTATTACACAGCATTAATAAATAAAATAATTAATTAAGTAATCGTTTAAATAAAACAAATATTTTGTAACATATTATATACGATTATGCATATATGATAGCTATATTATATTATTAATATTATATTATATATTAATAACAGCTTTAATATTCATTATTAATATATTAAGGTATTTTGTAGCACCAGTGCTGTTTTAGTAGCTATGTATAAAGCATTATATGAATTAGGTAATATTTTGAATTAACTTTATTTTTATTTTCTGTTTTCAGTTTTTAATTTTAATTTTAGTTTTGGTGTACTCATGTCCTTTTTAATTTATTTTTAATTTTATTATTTTACATTTAGCCTTCATTTATTTATTTATTTTTATTTTCATTCCAGTTTTAGTCATATTTAATACTTTTGTTGTTTCAGTCAGTTGCAAAAGCAACATTTCTCATTTTTGTTTCGGTTTTTAAGTTTTTCATCAAAATGTTATATTTTCTTTTATTTCCTCTTGTTCAGTAAACAGTTTTTAATAGTTTTAGATATCAGTGTGCAGCACTG
>NC_056610.1:25273938-25296438 GCF_018340385.1 Cyprinus carpio
TGTGTGTGTGTGTGTGTGTGTGTGTGTGTGTGTGTGTGTGTGTATGTGTGTGTGTGTTGAAGGAGCATTTCAACCTTCTGAATAAAGAAACTTAAGTAGAATTACAGGACAGAAGCTCGTCTGAGAGCAAAAGAGCTTCTATTCAACAGTTTTGTTCAGAAGAATCAAACACAAACACTTCACAGCTCAGGCGGGTGGATCTGACAGGAAGAAACCCGTCTGGCTCAGATTTCACCACAAAAAAAAAAAAGATACAACAAGTAATTGTATTTTGCATAAAGAAAGTGAAGCATTTTTTACTTGTACAAAAAAAAAAAAAGTGCACATTTTCATAATTATGTTTTATTTCTAGCCGCAAAAACGATCAGCAGTTCAATGCGGTCATGATTTATATAAATGCTTCAGGATTTAAATAATACATCAGTATTTTTGTAAAAGTAATGAGGATTTGCATTTAAATGTGTCTTGAAAATACAGAATGCAACACATCATAATGGTGTTAAAATTGGCTTTCATTTTCTTATGCAAAATGTAACTTTTTGTAAGTTAGACAGGTACGGGTTTCATGAGATTTATCGAGATCAGTGTAATACAGAAACACTGAAGAAATGTGGGACGCACACACACACACACACACACACACACACACACACACACACACACACACCTCAAAGGTTATCTGCAGCAGGAGAAAGATGCAAATCACTGTGAATGACAGGATTACAATTACACAACAGCTGCTTCAGCACGACCACAGCACTTCCTGTGAGAGACCGTAAATCACACACACACACACACACACACACACACACACACACACACACACGCAAACACTCAACCAGGTGTTTCATGAAGCAAATATAATGTTGTCTGAATGCATGAATGCAATATAAATATTTAGACCTAAATTTACTTATGCATTATGTTTTAACATAAAAAACTAATGAACTAAATGTGATGCATGTTTGTCAGTCATACATCAATCAAGCAGGTCAGATTTCTGCACTTAAAAATCATGGCATAGTATATCATTATTAACTAACTGATTTTTTAAAAAGCGTTTTCAAAATGCATTTATTCATATTGCTTGGAATCAGCATGAATCTGTTCATTACGAAAACAATTACATTTATTCAGTTAAAAAGTATAAATGGTTTAAACATAAGTCAAGAAGTAAAACATAAAAAAGATAACATTTAACTCACTTGTAGCTATTTTTTAGACATTTAATACACACAGTATTTTTTTTCATTGCACCAACTGGAATGAAACGTATTAATACTATAAAATAAAATATTATATTATATTAGTAACATATTGCTAATAATAATAAATTAATAATATAATTATATATGATAACATATATTATACTAAATAATAATATATTAGTAAAATTACTAATATAGCTATTTGATTTTATTTAACTAATCACATTTTCAAAATGCATTTTTTTCTTAATTAATCTATTAACTATAAAATCAACTACATTTATTCAAAGTATGAACATGATTAAAATAGCTATGGAACAAGCAATATTCAATTAGATAAACTGTGAGATTATTGATAATAAATAATATATAAATGTGCTAACTGTGTATTTAAAACAAACATTGAGTTTACTAGCACTATTACAGAAGTCTGATCTGTTTGATTTATGTATGACTGACAAATATGCATCAAATTAAGTTTATTAGTTTGTGATATAACTATGTAACCCAAATGCATGGAAACCTGACATGCAATTAAAAGACATCAATCTTATATTTAAGTCTAAATATTTTTGGAGTGTGATTGTGTTAAACTCAGTTGAGACACTTTAAAGCAGGTAAACATTTAGGAGCGTGAATGATCCGTATGTTCTGAGGAGCGTGTGATTGGCTGAGATGTGCTTCTGCTATCAGTGCAGTCACAGATACTTGTGTAATGCCGGAAACGGATCTGCTTACATCTGCGTGACCTTCAGCTGAAAGACAAAACCAGAGCGCTCAGATGTTCCTCTTACTGTAAGCAAAGACCAAACCCACAGAGACACAATGAAGCCGCCGGAGCTTTTGTCTGTCAGGAGACAGAGCTCTCCACAAACACACTGGAAGAACAGGAACGCTGCGAGTTCACAACAACATTTACACGCTTCACTTGTGTGCACAGTGTTCCTGTGGCTCAGTGAAGAGCATTGTGTTAGTAGCGCAAAAGGTCGTGGGTTCAGTTCCCAGGGAACACACATACTGATAAAAAACAAACAAACAAAAAAACAAGTATAGCCTGAATGCACTGTAAGTCGCTTTGGATAATGTGGTACTATATAAATATGGCATTATAATTTCAAACAGTAGCACATAGTGCTAGAAATACCAAAGTCATGGGTTCGATTCCCAGAGAATGCATGCAAAATTTAAAAAAAGGAAACATAAAGCCTGAATGCAACGTAGGTCACTTTAGATAAAAGCATCTGCCAAATGTGTGACTGTAAATGATTCACTCACAATCCACTCCATGCCTTTTCTATTATCCCCTCCAGCTCTTTTAGTGTAACTGTACAAGCGTCCAGCTTCAGCTTCAGCTTCTGGTGTCAGATCTTGAGTGATTTTGATCAAGTAAAGGTCAGAATAACTGCAGTAATATCTCCAGATGAACTCTTACTGGACTGAAGCAGCTCAGCTTTACTTGATTCTCCATCAATCATGTTTTAGAGTCTCAAATCTGATCCTCAGGATCTTTTGAGGAGCGTTTGTTTCCAGAAGCTTTACTTTCACTGTTCCTCAGCGGAGGAATGATCTTCACAAGCCTCCAGAACATCTCACATCTTCTGAGGAGCCTTTATTTCTTCATCTCTCAATCACTGCATTATATGTTTGGATCATTTACATCTCATCTCACTGAGACACATTACTGGAGATATAGAGCACAGACTGATATTTAGATCATTTTATGTCAGTATCTGCTCTACTGTTATAAAAATCTCATTGATTTAAATTACAAGCATCAGAATTTCATATAAATATCACTATCTGCAGCAAATTCATATTTCTGCTCTGTTTGTTTGTGGAAATCTCTCTCTCTCCCTCAGTAACACACCTCATGCTGTTACTCAAGCTGTAATCGCAACGTTTATCAGACCTACAGCAGCTCAAAACACTTTTTATCAGCATCAGACCTGTCTCTCTTTCTCTCTCTCTCTTTTGTTCTTCAAGTATTTCTACACAATGAGTGCAGACAGACACACAGCAGCTCATAAACAGCTTGTCATCAATTAAACATGCTGACAGGCACGCACATACAAACACACACACACACACACACACACACACACACATACTCTTTCTCAGTGCTTTCATGCAGGTATATCAAACATTCTTTCAGGCACAGATCAGTTTACACAGAGCAGGAAGCTCCATTCAGCCCAAAACTGCAGCTACACGTCCAGTGTGTGTGTGTTTGTGTGTGTAAATAGAGACAGAAGCACTTCAGGAAGTCTGAGAATTGCTGCTGGCTATACAGAAACCCCCTGACACACACACACACACACACACACACACACACACACACACACACACACAGGGTGTAGATAGGCAGCTGTCGTCTGTGTGTCCTCAGGGTTTTACTCAACAATTAAACTTCCTGTTTACCAAACGGCCAAGTGTGTGTGTGTGTGTGTGTGTGTGTGTGTGTGTGTGTGTGTGTGTGTGTGTGTGTGTGTGTGTGTGTCCTCATCTACTGCATTTGATTCAGAAATACTATCTATCTATCTATCTATCTATCTATCTATCTATCTATCTATCTATCTATCGTCTGAACACATGCAGACACAGACACAGACACACATTTCCTGTCAGACAGATGGAGTCTGATTGTCTGCAGGTGTGAAGGGCTTCTGTCTGTCTGTCTGTTCTCCAAAACAGGAAGTCGGGGACTCCCAGCGCTGAGGACTTCCTCTCAGAGAGAGACAGTGAGACGCACCGGCCGCAGAGCACACACAGGAAAGAGAGAGAGTGTGACATTAACACACAGGTGCCATTTTTAACCCAGAGCTGTAAACACAGGAAATGACCTCATCGCCCACCGTTACCATCAACATCACAATGAAAGCGTCTGAGTGATCTTCTAGCATCTATGACAGAGGCTTCCCCAGTATGAGCTCTAGTCTAGTGAGGATTGACTTTATACTCATTTCAGCTTCCATTCTATCTAATTTTTCTAATCTAACTAGAAACATGCTAAAACATGTTAGCCATGGGCTAGCTATTATTCATGATAGCAATGTGCAAAACATATTAGAAACATGTTAACATGTTAATTCATGCAAGCCACTTGATAAACATACTAGAAACACCAGAAACATGTAAATACATGGTAAAACATGCCAGAAATGTGCTAAAACATGCTAACAACAAGCTAGCATAGTGTTAAAACGTAATTCATGTTAACAACATGTTAGCCATGTGCTAACAACATGATTATTCAAGCTATTAATGCTTTAAACATATTAGAAACATGTTAACAACATGCTAATTCATGCTAGCCATGTGATAAAATAAAGGAAACATTCTAGAAACATGTTAATTCATGCTAAACATGCTAGCATCATGTTAAATCGTGGTAGAAACATGCTAAGTCATGCTAAAAACATGCTTAATAATATTAACAATGTGCTAAAACATGTTAGCAATGTGCTAAAACATGCTAATTTAGGCTAGTATATTGTTAAAACATGTTCATTCATGTTAACAGCATGTTAAACATGCTAGAAACATGCAAATTAACCCTGTTTAAAAAAAACTTCATATCTGCTGATTAGGTATGTTTTGAAGCATGGCTGCTGATTTAAGCTGGTCTTAAGCAACTAGCTCCTGCTAAGGACCAGCACATGACCAGCTTTTCAACAGTGAAAACATGTTAGCCATGTTCTAACAACATGATTGTTGAAGCTATCAATGTGCTAAACGTGTTAGAAATGTCAACAAATGCTAATTCATGCTAGCCATGCAATAAACCTACTAAAAACATTCTAGAAACATGTTAATTCATGCTAGCAACATGCTAAAACATGTTAGCCCTGTGCTAAAACATGCTAGAACCGTGCTAATGTAGGCTACCATATATACGTGTTAATTTATGTTAAAATCTATCTATCCATCCGTCTGTCATTTCAAACTGCTTTAAATTTTGTAAAACTTCAAACTTTCAGGCTACGCTTTCTCAATCTAAAGTTTGTTGTGATTTTTTTTAATTTTTTTTTATCTAGCTCAATATGTTTTTATAAACGTTGTAAAGTTGAAGGCAGGTCTTCATCTGAAGGGAACAGAAAGAACGAGCGCGTGTGTTTATTAGCACAGTCTAGCAGTGATCTCATCTCATCACAACACACACACACCTGCACGCTAACCTCACAACACACACAGATGTGCCACAGATTTAGCTTCAGACACAGACAGATGTGTTTAACATGTCAGACACGCCGCCGGTCGCACCTGCACACCATCTCAGAGGAATTCTGGGATGCGTGTCGGAGTCTCTGTGTGGAATTGTGGAAGAGATACAGAAACAAACGGATGAAATAAACCAGATGAGGATGAGAGTAAGACGAAAAGCAGATTCAGCTCTGAACAAACAGAACTAACCAGACACTGCAGAACCACTCAAAGCTGAAACCAAACATGCACAACATCATGAGAAATCAAACGTTTTATATTTGAGAGTTTATGATTTAAACATCATTCAGAGTTCATTCTCTGATAAAAGAATTTAAGTATAAAGTCTGGTATCTTTCTTTTCATATTCTATAGTGTGGAGCTGCATGGTTTGGTAACACTTTGCAAAAAGGTTATTTGGTTAACATGAGTTGCACACATTAGATTTCATAAACAAACAGTGAAGAAGCATTTATTAAACTAAGATTATGTTCAATTGTACAAAAATGAGTTGATTTTGTGAATTAACATTCACCTAGATTAAAAAAAAAATGGTATATGCATAAACGTAACTGAAAAATATTATATAATATAAACAACAAATGTAAAATATTTTACTTTGATATATATATATATATATATATATATATATATATATATATATATATATAGAAATAGTAATATGTACATATTACATACATATAGTAATATGTAATGTAATATGTAATGTGATATGTATGTAATGTAATATGTAAAGAATTGGGGCATGTTGTGGGGAAAAATGTGCATTCTTAATGGCCACATTTGTTTGATATGAAATATTATATACAATAAAAGTGCTGTATATATATTAAGTATATGTTATAGTATATAATAAAGTTATGAATTAATTATTGAAGTAACATCAACCTTGAATAATAAATGTGTATATACATTATATAATATAATTTTTAATTGTTTTAATGGTATATATAAAGTTAGATCCATATATATTTGGACACAGGCACACTTTTTTTATATATTATTTTAGCTGCTGATAAAAACATATTCAAGTTACAGTTATATAATGTCATTGTCTGCACATGATTCTCAACAAAATATTAAAAATGAACGTTTTATTTAGGATTATATTTATTTGTCCCTGAAAATGGGGGACTGTGTATAAAAATGGTTGTATTTCTAAGCATTTTGTGTTAGATTTTTGTTCAACCTCTTGAATTAAAGTTTAAAGTCTTCACTTCAATTTCATCTTGATTGTTTAATTTTAATTCTATTCTGGTGATGTACAGAGCCAAAATTATGAATACTGTGTCAGTGTCCAAATATACATGGACTTAACTGTATACATGTACATGTTGTTGTTTTTCAAAGCAGTAAGAATTTTTTTAAAAAACCTAATGCAATAAATTAATAAATTGAACCTTACTGTCAAGTGTAACTCAGAATTTTTTTGAAATTCAAATGAATAAAGCGAATGAAATGGAAAAATACTTCCGGAAGCCACATACTCTGAAAAATGGCCCATACAGTTGAACACACACACACACACACACACACGCACACACACACGCACACACACACGTACATGCAGCAGACTGCGGCTGGACTCTGTGTGTGTGTGTGTGTGTGTGTGTGTGTGTGTGTGTGTGTGTGTGTGTGAGTGTTGGAGAACTAAACACATGTTGTGTGTTCTGGTAGGAATTAACTTCTCCGGGTCGGCGGATGTGGCCTTAGCCTGAGCCTCAATCAAGAGCGGCTAAAATTAGTGGCCAACTTGCTTTCCGGTAAGAAGATAATTCCTCCTTGATTGGAGAAAAAAAAAAAGAAAAATAAAGAAAGTGGCAGAAGAAAGAGAGAAAGAGAAGCCCAGAGGTCAAAACAGCAGAACATGTTCACTGAACTGTACGACCCGGCACAAACATACACTTCACATACAACTCAAGGACACATCAAGTTGATCTTTTGAACTTTCTATTTATCTGTGAATCCTGGAAAATTAAATGTATCACAGTTTCCAGAAAAATATTGTTCAGCACAATTGTTTTCAACAGTGCTAATAATCAGAGGTTTCTTTTAAAAGAATGATTCTTCTGTGCATGAGACTCTCCAGTTGAATGTCTGTCTCTCTTTAAGATTAAAACATTAAAAAAATTTAACTGAACAATGGAAAAACCCTTTGGTTCTTCCTTATAAGTCAACTGTTCAGATTTAAAGGGATACTGCACCCCAAAATGAAAATTTTGTCACTAATCACTTACCCCCATGTCATTCCAAACCCGTGAAAGCTTAGTTCGTCTTCAGAACACAATTTAAGATATTTTGGATGAAAACCGGGAGGTTTGTGACTGTCCCATAGACTGACAAATAAATAACAGTGTCAAGGTCCAGAAAAGTTATGAAAGTCGAAGTCAACGGTCTCCTCTGTGTCTCTTCATATCACCGTATGCTCTTCTGTATCATCCGCACCACAAGGATGCGCTGTTTCTACGTGTATTTATCTTTAATTTGAAAGAAAACAGCTCTCCCCAGTGGCGCGGATGACACAGAAGAGCATACGGTGATATGGAGAGACACAGAGGAGACTGCTGACAAAGAAATAGTTGAATAAAGTCGTTATTTTTGTTTTCTTCGCTTACAAAAAGTGTTCCCGTCGCTTCATATAACCCAGATTGCACGTCTGATGGCAGATGGAGTATTCTGACGACAACTTTCATATCTTTCCTGAACCCTGACACTGTTATTTATTTGGCAGTCTATGGGACAGTCTCAAGCCTCCCTGTGTTCATCCAAAATATCTTAAATTGTGCTCCGAAGATGAACAGAGCTTTTACGGGTTTGGAACGACATGGGGGTAAGTGATTAATGACAACATTTTTATTTTGGGGTGGAGTATCCCTTTAAGTATTATATTGTGGTGAAAAAGAGCAGTGAAAATGTACACTCTGGAAATTATACCTACTTTTAAAACATTTTTAATTTTTTTTTTTTTGAGCTTACAAATCATCAAGAAAGTCAAATGCTGCTAATGTCTGATTACAAAGCAGACAAGTTTGGTCCTAAGAGCTGCAGGTCGGATGAAGGTTTGCTTGTTGTTCTGTCTCTTATCAGACATCAGGAAGTCTGGAGGCGAATCCAGATGCTCGGTTGTTTAGTAACCAGCAGCTTCCGCTGAATAAACCCAACGAGAGCAGCAGATGTTATCAGAGCCGATGGGACTTCAGACTCATCTATGAGTGCTCGACAACACACACACATGTTTGTTTTTGTGAATTGTGGGGACATCCCATAGGCGTAATGGTTTTTATACTGTACAAACTGTATATTCTATCGCCCTTCACCAACCCTACACCTAAACCTAACTCTCACAGGAAACTCTGTGCATTTTTACTTTCTGATTTAAAAGCTTTTTGAAAAATGGGGACATGGGTTATGTCCTCATAAATCACCCTCTCCTTGTAATACCTGTGACATACCCATGTCATTATACAGAATTGTGTCCTGATATGTCACAAAAACAAGAACACACACACACTTACTTAGCACTTGATTTAGTGGCATAGTATTCAGTCATATAGAGTCACTGTAGATGTAAAGAACATGACTCACTTAAAATGGACAAAGCTCAGAGTTCAGTCAGACTTGACCACCAGTCAAGTCAAGTTAGTGCTGTCAAACACAAAAATAAAGTTTTTGTTTACATCATATATGTATGTGTACTGTGTTTATTTGTTATGTATATATATTAATACACACACAGTATATATTTTGAAAATATTTACATTTATACATTTATATATTCATGTTCATATATTTTATATGTAAATCTATTTAATATATAATCATAACATTTTTCTTAAATATATACATATGTTTGTATTTATATATGCATAATAAATATACACAGTATACAGATACATAGATCTACACTTCTGGACAAAAGTTTGAAGTATTAAGATTTTTAATTTTTTTGAAGGAAGTCTCTTCTGCTCACAGAATCAGCATTTATTTCAACAAAAATACAGTAAAAATTGTGAAATATTATTTCAACTTAAAATAACTGTTTTCTGTGTGAATCTCTGTTAAGGTGTAATTTATTTCTGTGATGTGCAGCTGTATTTTCAGCATCATTACTCCAGTCTTCAGTGTCACATGATCTTCAGAAATCATTCTAATATGATGATCTGCTGCTCAAGAAACATTTCTGATTATTATCAATGTTGAACACAGTTGTGCTGCACAATATTTTTATGGAAACTGTGATGCATTTTATTTTTCAGGATTCACAGATGAATAGAAAGTTCTAAAGAACAGCATTTATTTGACATAGAAATCTTTCATGTCTTTACTGTCACTTTTGATCAATTTAATGCTTGCTTGAAAACTAAAAGTAAATAGAAATCTTGCTTTGAAGTTTTGAATGTTAGTGTATCAGTTTTGTTGTTTTTTGTGCAGAACCTAAAGCACGGAGGAAACGATGACGTCTGGACCGGCTCTTCATTAGCGTCTTCCGCTGCTCCAGTTGCTGTGGTTTTCCCGCCGTTGGCTGTGCGTCGCTGGCAGGCCGGTTTTTCCAGGCCTGTGTTTGTGTTTGAGGGAAGAGAAGGCTGTAATCAGAGTTTCAAATGAATGCCGCGAGAGGAAGCGCTGTGTCTTTTCTTAGCTCCAAACGTTACCGCGCTGCAAAAGGGACAAATTTTGTGGCTCCCCGCGCGGAAGAGACAAGCTCTGGTGTCCCGGCCTGCTGTGTTTGACATCTGTAACGGGTTTGGAAGGTCCAACCTAGTGCTCTAGTCTCAAGACCTGATAGTTGAACACATTTGAGGAACTCAGACTGTTATAAAGCACAGAAACAAACTCTGAGCTGCTGTAAGTGTTTGCGATCGCCTGCTTGAGTGAAGTGTTTTGGGACTAACAGGATTTAAGAGTTGAAAGCTCTAAAAAAGATAAATTGATAAATGTATGATAAATTTCAGATATTATTCACTGAGAACTCTCCAATCTCACATGCACTTGTGTTGTTGTAACCTGGTGCCTTTATAAGCATCTTGCAAACATTAGTTTTTGTGAATCGTAAACAAATCCAGCGTTTCAAAATGTCAGAGAAGAAGATTTTCAGTAAAGATTGAATAATGACAATTAGGTCTGATACTCACGCAAAATTATTATATGACTTCAGGTGGATTGACATAATCTACATTACTGTTTGAATGTTTATAGGGTCAGTAAATACAATAAATTGATTAAAAAGTGATAGTAAAGATATTTATAATATTACAAAAGATTTCTATTTCTATTCATTTTTTCACAAAAATATTGTGCAGCACAACTGTGTTCAACATTGATAATAATCAGAAATGTTTCTTGAGCAGCAAATCATCATATTAGAATGATTTCTGAAGATCATGTGACACTGAAGACTGGAGTAATGATGCTGAAAATACAGCTGCACATCACAGAAATAAATTACAGTTTAACACAGATTCACACAGAAAACAGCTGTTTTAAACTCTAATAATATTTCACTATTTTTACTGTATTTTTGATTAAATAAATTCATCAAACGTCAATTTCTAAGTGAACTGTTCTAGGTGAAATAATCATATTGGTGAAATAATAATAATAATTCAACACACACACACAGTTTACTGGTCATCAAACACAGAGACATATCTGACTTTTCTCAGTTAAATTCAGCAGATCTGATCACTCAACTGTTCTGAGAAGAAACCAACTAAGAAAAGCAAAACTACTTATTAGTTGCACAGTAATACTGCAGCTTTTCCTTTAACTGAAGAGTTATTTTCTCCTTCAAATTGTGACATCACACTATAAAAACACCACATACTGTAACTAAACATTCACACCCTACCTGACAGAGAAACACACCATAAACTACATTTTTGTTCTTGGTTTCTAGTAAATCGAGATGCAAAGCAAAGTGACAAGATAATAAATCTTGTTTTCTAAAAATCTGATATGGGGGGGGGGGGGGGTGAGTTTATGCTTAAACCAAGAATAAATATCTGCCAGTGGATTCAGAAAAATCAACTTAATTCAAAGGGACAACAAAATTATTCTCCTGACCTCACTGACAGATATTTGTTCTTGTTTTAAGCTGAAACTCACATCATTTTCATGCATTTCTCAGAAAACAAGACTTGATATCTTAAGTAGTTTTAAATCTCCAGTGAATGTGTCTTGATTTAAGAATGTTTAGATATTTTGACTGGAAAACAAGACAGAAATACTGAGGAAGAACATGATGTTTGTGATATAATGATATTATGACTGACTGACACAGATAGACACAGTGTGTGTGTGTGTGTGTGTGTGTGTGTGTGTGTGTGTGTGTGTGTGTGTGTGTGTGTGTGTGTGTGTGTGTGTGTGTGTGTGTGTGTGTGTGTCTGTTTACAATTTCTGAGTGCATAATGAATGTTCATCCAATGAACCGCGTGCTGGCAGCCTCGTCCCTCACTGAGACAGGAGAGCAATTAACACAGGAAGGAAGAAGAGAAGACAAGCCAAAGGAAAGACAGGCTGCCAGAGGACGAGAGAGAGAGAGAGAGAGAGAGAGAGAGATGCGTTTAACAGAGAGACAGATCAATTCATCCCTTGAAGAGGGTTTGTGAGCTGCTTCAGAACAAACACTGCTGCTCTTTAATAATATATATATATATATATATACAGTCCTGTGCAAAAGTCTCAGGCACATTAGTATTTTCACCCCCCCCCCCCCCCCCCAAAAAAAAAGGGTTTAAGTCGGTTATTTCTATCTTTTGCTGTAGTGTGTCAGTAGAAAATATCAGTTACACATTTCCAAACATTCATTTTGCCATTAATTTTAATAATAATCTAGCGAGATTTTTGAATGCACAAGCACGGAGATCTGATCTCACCATCATCGAATCTGTCTGTGATTACATGAAGAAACAGATGAAACTGAGACAAACTAAATCCAGAAGAACTGTAGCAACGTCTTCAAGACATTTTAAGAAACCTGCCTCCAAAGCTACAGTACTGTGAGAAGTTTTAGGCACTTTATTTGGTGTTCAATATGCTGTAACGTAAGGATGCTTTCCAAAATATATTATATCATGAACTTCTATTAACTAAATCAAATCAATATTTGGTGTGACCAACCGTTGCATTTAAAACAGCTTTTGTCCAGGTACACTTGCACATTGTTTTTCAGGTAGATTTGCAGGAAGGTTTTTTCAGGTGTCTTGGAGATACGACCACAGTTCTTCTGGATTTAGTTAGTCTCAGTTTCATCTGTTTCTTCATGTAATCACAGACAGATTCGATGATGGTGAGGTCAGATCTCCGTGTGGAGCACCGGCTGTTGTCAGACTGCTTGTGCATTCAATAATCTCACTAGATTATTATTAAATGAATGTTTGGAAATGTAAACTGATATTTTCTACAGACACACTTCAGCAAAAGATAGAAATAACTGGCCGAACACCATTCTTTGGGGTGAAAATACTAACGTGCCTAAGACTTTTGCACAGTATACTGTGTATATTTACACCGGTCAAAAGTCTGGGACAGACACACACACACACACACACACACACACACACACACACACACACACACACACACACACACACACACACAGTGTGTCTTGGACAAAAACTATAAATAAAAAAGAAAACTAATAAATAAAATGAGTAAAAATGACACATACATATATTTAAAAAACACTAATAAAACTATAGTAAAATTACCAAAACGTCAACTATAATTTAAGTCAAGACAGAAAATATATTAAAAAAAAAACTAATTTAAAACATGAAAAACTATAAATAAAAATTCTAACTCATAACAAAAAAAAATTCTTAAAAACTATAAAGACAAAAACCTTTAGTAATTAAAGGGAAAACAGAAAATACACAACTAAAATCTTATTCAAAATATAAACAAAAATTAAAACTAATAAATAAAACTGAATAAAAACAATACGGACACTTAAAAACAGCAAACATTACTAAAACTTAAGCGACAACAGAAAATATTAAACAAACTCTAATTCAAAACATGACTTAAACTATAAATAAAAATTACTAAAAAAATATAGACATAAAAAAGTAATAAAAATGCAACTAAATTAGTAAAGCGTTAACTAAAATGAAAGTAAAAATAGAAAATATAAAAATAAAATGAATTCAAAATTTGCACAAAAACTATAAATAACAAATTAAACTAATAAATAACAATTAACAAAAACAATATAGACAAAAATACAGCAAAATTACTAAAACATGAACTAAACTTAGTGAAAACAGAAAAAAATCTAATTCAAAATAAACAAAAATTAAAACATAAATAAAACTGAATAAAAACTATACAGACTTTTCAATACAACAAAAATGACTAAAACTTTAACTAAAATTTAAGTGACAACAGCAAATCTAAAAATAAAATCTATTTCAATCAAACAAATGTGATCCTGCACAAGTCTTAACATTTCCACTCAATCTTTCAAGCAGATTTTAACGTGGTCTGCTGCAGATGGCTTTGTGGAATCGGAGCGCAGGCCTGTGGAAGAGCTTTAATCTTGAGGAGGGAGATTTCCTGGCTGCAGCTGTGGTGGTCTGATCAGCCGAGTGGCAAGACTGCACATGCTGGAAATCCTGGCAGATCTGCCTCACAAAGAGCCTTCAGTTCCTGCCTCGCTCGATCTGTCGTCTCTGTAAAGCGCTAAGCCGAGCATCGGAAGCGCTGTGTGTGTGCGCCACCTGATCTTTTGTGTCATCTAAACCCAGTTCCGTTGAGCTGAGCGCAAAGAGAATGTTTTCAACCGTCGCTCCAGTCCAAAATTACACAACAACGACGACTCACCGCCCCACCGTCCCACTACAAACATCAAAACGAGAACCAACACCTGACAGTGGGGTCAGAAAAACAGATCTGTTTTGAATTAAGCTGATTTTTCTTCTGACCCTATTGGCAGATATTTGATCTCATTTTAACCATAAACTCCCTTCATTCTGATGAATTTCTTGAAAAAAAAAAAAAGACTTGTTTCATTCTGCGTCCCAAGTAAATGTGTCTGGATTTAACAATGACAAAAAAGACACAAATATAGAGGAAGAAATGCTAACTGGAAATTATCAGTCAAAGAATAAAGTAGGCAAAAATAAAAGTTGATGAAATTAACTGGTTGGGTGAACTGAATAAAGAAATCAAACAATCAAACAAACAGAGTGAGTCATATCTCACCCTCAATTCTATATATATACATATACATATATATATATATAATATATATATATATAGATATATCTATATATATATATATATATATATATATATATATATATATATATATATATATATATATATATATTATATATATTATATAATATATATATATATATATACACATATATATATATATATATATATATATATATATATATATATATATATATAAAATATAAAATACATTTTGCATAAAAAAAAATTAAGCCTGCTTTAAGATCAGGAACATTATTTTTACTTGCATTACTCATTCTCATCACAGTCCTGAAAATCATCCTGGACATTATATGGTCACAAAGGTCTTTTTTTATTAATCTTTTCTTATGTTTTTCATTTTTATTATTTTTATTTTATTTTACAGTAGTATTTTTATTCATTTGTATTATTTTTAATTTTAAAAATATCTGTAATATTTTCATTTTATTGTACAAAGGACAAAATTACATTTTTGAATTAAATTTAAAAGTTTTACTATATTTACTATATTTAATTTTACAATAGTAATTTGTATTGTTTATGGTTTTATTTTATTGTAAAGGGGACTTTATTAATTTTTATTATTTACAATTATTAATAAAAAATTACACAATATTTATTCTAATTAAAAAATAATTATTAATACAATTATAAAAATTATTATTAAAATATTATTATTATTATTATTATTATTATTATTATTATTATTATTATTATTATTATTATTGTATTTTTGTTTGTTTGTTTGTTTTTATTTTACTTTGTTACTATTAGTTATTAATATTTAAACGTTATCATTACCCTAATGATAATGACAATTTTCACATAATAATAATGAAAAGGTGAATGAAAAGCAATCTTTTTTCCCCGAAATAGCCTTGATTTTTATTACACAAAATATAATTTCTTGATTAATTCCAGTGAAATCTGACCTACACGTGTTCTTGAACATGATTTATTCAATACAATCCTCCAATCATGTTTCAGAGGAGGTTGAGTTGTGTTTTTCAGCGTTGTCTGCAATCGGACACCGACAGGCTGCTTGAAGTCTGATAGCTGTCAGGATCTTTGTGCTGGATTTACAGGATTGTTCCTCTGTTCTCCGCAGCGCTCCGTTCCTCCCATCCTCCCTCCACAGATCCAGTTACCTGTTCACCGCACTGAGCCCCGGAGCCAGACACACACACATACTCACACATACAATCACACACATAATCACACAGACACACACACTCACACTATCACTCACGCACACTCTCACACACTCACACACACACACACACACACAATCACTCTCACACTCACTCTCACGCACATGCACACACTCACACTCCCTCACTCTCACACACACACTCACACTTGCTCACTCTCACACTATCACTCACACACACTCTCACGTGCACACACACACACACACACACACACACACACACACACACTCTTACTCTCATACACTATCACTCATACACACACTCAAACACTCACACTATCACTTACACTTACACACACAGTCTCTCTCACACTATCACTCACACACACACACACACTCCCTCTCACACACTCACTCACACACTCTCTCGCACACTCACACTATCACTCACACTCACACACTCACTCTCACACTATCACTTACACACACACTCTCACACACACACACTCTCTCTCACACTCACTCTCACACACACTCACGCACACACTCACTCTCATGCACACACTCTCTCTCACACACACTTTCACTCACACTCACACACACTGATGCACACACACACACTCTCTCACACTCACACACTCACGCACACACTTTCTCTCACACTCACACTATCACTTACACACACACTCTCACACACTCATGCACACACACTCTCTCTCTCAAACTTATACTCACACTCACTCTCACACACACTATCACTCACACTCACTCTCTCACGCATGCACACACACTCTCTCTCACACTCACATACCCACTCTCACACACACTCTCATGCACACTCTCACGCACACTCATACCATCACTCACACTCACACTATCACTCAAACTCACTCTCACACACACACTCTCTCACACGCACACACACTTTCTCACGCATGCACACACACTCTCTCTCACACTCACACAATCACTCTCACACACAATCTCACGCACACTCTCTATCACACTCATACCATCACTCACACTCACACACTCACACTATCACTCAAACTCACTCTCTCTCACACACACACACACACACACACTCTCTCACATGCACACACACTTTCTCACGCATGCACACACACTCTCTGTCACACTCACACACCCACTCTCACACACACTCTCATGCACACAGTCTCTCTCACACACACACACTCTCTCTCTCACATGCACACTCACTCTCACACTTACACAGAGCCGCTTAAAGGCCTTGATAAGTCTTCCAATAACTCGAATACTTCCTTCCTGCTGTTTTTCCTCTTTCTTCAAAGAAAAACACTGTAAAACATCTGAAACATGCGGCTCTGTCCAGAACAAACACACAAACATTCACATTCCTGTTGCGAGCTTTAAGTGCTTCCCGTTTTGGCAGCTCTTTCCAAGGTTCTGGATCCCGTCGGGAGGATTCTGGACCAATCCGAGCCAAAGCGCTGTAGGTCTCACATTCTGTGCTGCTTGTTTTTCTGAGCGCTTTCCTCAAACCGCAACGAGTGTATTATCGGATCAGCCAGTGGACAAATGACGAGCGCCGCGACCCGATCACAGCTCAGAGCAACATTTTACTGCATTTTTCTGTCAGAGAATGAGGGTTTTGGCACAATTAATAATTTCTGAAAAATTGATTAAAATGAAGTGAGTTTTTGGTTAAAATGAGAACAAATGTCTGCCAATGGAGTCAGAAAAAATATCTTGTTTTCCCTTTGAATTAAATTTATTTTTCTGACTCTATTTCTTAAATGCTAGTAAATTTAAAAAATAATAACAAATTATTTTTTTAAGTGCATCTATGAAATACTCACTGAAGATTGATCTGAACATTTCAAAGTTAATAATACAGCTGGATGTTTAACATTATTATAATTTTTTTTATTATTTTGTATAATTTTTTATCTATAAAAATATTTTTTTATTTATTTTACTATTTATTTTTATTAATTTTAAATATTTTAAATATTTTATTTTTAAATTACATTTTACTTTATTTTACAATCGAATTAGAAGATTAAAGTAAATGTTTTCATTTTGAAAATACAGATGATGTTCAACAGAAACAAATATGAACATAAGGAGGTGAAAATATGTTTATTATAAAAAAAAATTCCAATGATCTTTATTAATATTTTACAAAGTACTTTTTATTCATTTCTAATATTTTTAATTTATTATATTTTATTCTTTTTCAAATCAAATTAGAAGTGAATAATGCATCAAAATTACTAAAGTTTATGCTTAAAACAAAACAAAAATCTGCCAAGGGAAAACATTAGTTTTCTGATGCCATTAACAAAAAAAAAATCTATTTCACATCAAAAACAACAAATAATCTTGAATTCATTACTCCATAACAAAAAAAACAAGAAAAAAACATAATTTCACATCTCACATCCACATAAAGTAACCTGATTTAAGAACGTTTAGATATTTGTATGGAAAAAAAAAAAAAAAAAGGAACAAAAGAATAACATCATGCATTGCATGCACATGCACAATATAAAAAACTAAAAAATTTAAAATTTCATATTGATCTGGTCTCCCAACAATCCTATCAAAAAACACACAACAACTGCAACAACTTTTACGGGGGAAGTCGTGGCCTAGTCTGGGCCTAAGGTGTTAAGAGTCGGACTCCCAATCAAGGGTTGTGCGTTCGAGTCTCGGGACCGGCAGGGTGGGTGGGGGAGATGGCATGTGTACCTTCAATAGCCCTTGAGCAAGGCATCGAACCCCCAACTGCTCTCCCGGGCGCCGCACCATAAATGTCTCCCATGCTCCGGGTCTGTGTCACAGTGCGTTGTGTGTCCACTGCTCTGTGTTGTGTGAATTCGGATGGGTTTAAATGCAGCAGCAGGAAATCTGAGTATGGGTCACCATACTTGGCTGAATGTCACGTCACTTTCACTTTCACTTTTTTCACTTTCACTTTCACAAACACACTGATTCAGACAAACACGACTGTGCTTGCCACAGCGCACCGGCAGAAGTAATGATTATGAATGTGTCAGGAAAAACAGTAAGGAGGTTGCATTAACATTTTAATAATGTATCGATAAACTAGTGCTTTCTGCTGAAGAGATGAAGTCGGCGACACTGATTCATCATCTCCGCAGTAGTGATGCGTCTGTATGCAAGTTTCACACGGATCACATAATCTGAGAATATTTGTTTTCCATTTGAATTGGTTTATTTGAAAGAAGACATTTCACTCTATTGATATATTTGTCATATCTGTAAGGCAAGCATACACAGCGTTTTAGAGTTTCACACTCAAGTTCACGGAGACCGAGACGGCAGAAAGCGCATCCTGATTGCTTTCATTATTTTACAAAAGCGCAATGTTTTGTTGTTATTTAGTGCACACAAATAAACGAGTCTTTACAGATTCGAAACATGTATTACTCTTATCTGTATGAGCAAAATTAGGTATTTTAAGAGCAAGTGACTGGAGCCTCCATCTGTCTGCAGTGAGCTACTGTTCAGCTCCAAACCCTCCACACAGACACTTGAACAGCGCACATTTCTCCAGGACAACATTAGATTGAGTGGCCATGTAAAGTTGCTAATACTTGCATATTTCAGATGATAAGCCATATTTGAGGTTGATGAATGATAGGCGAGCGTTTGGATGTCCTGCCCCACAAAGACCTGCAGTTAATGATCTGTCCATCATGGACTGCGTGACTTTATCTGTGTTTTTTTTCTGCGACTAAGTGACAAATAAAATTTTGGTTGACCAAACCTCTTCTCGTTGACTAAAGGTTAGTCTATTAGGTGGCAGCCCTACTAATCATAGATTATTGATCATTTTAAATCATTTTATAATATTATTAACCATTATAAACCATATTTAATTATGTAATAATATTATTAATTTAACAATCATTAAAATATAAATATATAATAATAAATAATAAAATAATACATAAAATAAAAGTTAATTATTAATATAAACCCCAAAAGAAAATACTTTAAGGATCTTT
Source organism: Cyprinus carpio (assembly GCF_018340385.1). NCBI lineage: Eukaryota > Metazoa > Chordata > Actinopteri > Cypriniformes > Cyprinidae > Cyprinus > Cyprinus carpio. Next base: position 25,293,759 of record NC_056610.1, read on the forward strand.
TTTTGTCCCTTAAATGTCCCCAGAAGGAGGTTTATCCAAACTTAAGGGACAGTTTTGACACCAAACTATAAACTGCAGCAAAATAAACACACACACACACACACACATGGCAGCTGAGGAGAGTTCAGGTGTGTGTTTGACACTGACTGTGTTTCTCCATTTGCTTGTGTAAGATTCAAATGAGGCTGTGTGTGTTTGGGGGGGAACAGGTGAGTCCCGCGGGGGGGTCTGAGACTGACAGAGGAGCTGTCAATCAGGATGAGTGACAGCTGTTGTGAGCCTCTAACTGCAGGAAGTGGAAGCACTCAAACCCAGCAGGAGGAAACGTGTGTGTGTGTGTGTGTGTGTGTGTGTGTGTGTGTGTGTGTGTGTGTGTGAATGTGTGTTGATGTGTGTGTGTGTGTGTGTGTGTGTGGATCAGTCCTACCTTGTCAATCATATCAGGTCGGTTGGATGTGGTGAGAACAGCAGCAGCTAACACTCGATCAGCGACGCCGCTCACCTGTCCAAAGCTGAACAACACACAAACACCTCACACTCATTAAATGCACATTAACTGTTCCCTCCTGCTGGAACGACAAAAAGTGTATGCTAAATGACTAAATATGCTTCGAATGGTTGCTAAGGCATTGCTATGTGGCTGCTAGAGTGTTGCTGAGGAGTTGCTAGGGTGTTCTCTGTAGTTGTTAGGGTCACTACTATTTTGCTAGTATGTTGCAACATTTTTTTCTACTATCCAGTTCTAATGTTCCTACCAATCCAGTTCCGAAGTAGCTTAGAAACAATTGCTATGTTTACATGGTTCCGTATCTTACTAGTTGCTATGTCTATTTACTATGCTATACTCTGCGCAGTAGTTTCTATGTAGTTCCTATGCTATGATGGTAGCAACATTAATAGCAATATTTTATACTAGTAGTATCTATGGAGCTACTATTGTATGGATGTCAATGGCATGAATAGGGAGGATGTTATTCATTTCTATTCACATGATAGCCACTACAGTCGCTATGTTGTTGCTAGGGTGTTCTGGATGGTTGTTAAGGTGTTGTTAGGCAGGTGATAAAAAGTTCTGGCTGGTTTCAGATGTAGCTTCTCAGATGTGCACAGCTGTATGTGGTTGCCTAGGGTGGTCTGGATGGTTGTTACATGGGTTGTAGTTAGGCCATGGGAATTGCTATGTGGCATAAATAATGGTTGCTGGGTGTTATCAATAGTTGATTGGGAATTGCTATGTGGCTGCAATAGTATTCTGGATGGTTCCGAAGGTGTTGCTATATACAGTAGGTGCCAATTAGGTTTTGATGGTTGCTAGGCAGTTGCTGGACCATTGCTATGTAGGTGCTGGTGTGTTTAGATTCAGCAGTAGTTATGTTGGGTTGTGCTGAATAAGGTTTCAGATGAATTGATTGTGTGTGTGTGTGTGTGTGTGTGTGTGTGTGTGTGTGTGTGTCTGTGTGTGTGTGTGTGTGTGGTGTGTGCCGGTGTGTGTGTGTGTGCTGTGTGTGTGTGTGTGTGTGTGTGTGTGTTGTGTGGTGTTATTTAAATCAATGTGTCATTCTGAATTCAATGCAGTAAATGAATCTCTGACTCAGCAGAACAGTCCAGCTTTAGATTCACACTGAACTCTATAGTGATTCACACTCAACAGAGAGAGAGAGAGAGAGAGAGAGAGAGAGAGAGAGAGAGTGAGTTGAGAAGAGAAGGGATTTAATGACTCAGTGTTTCAAGAGAGAGATTCCTGTCAGATGCTAGGCACTTTATTAATTAAACAAGCAAAGAGCCAAACAAATAAAAACGCATTTAATGACTCAGTGTTTCACACACACACACACACACACACACACACACACACACACACACACACACACACACACACACAACAGTACACACACACACACACACACACTCACTCACTCACACGACCAGACACACACACACACAACACACACACACACAAGACACACACACACACACACACAGACAGACCACACACACAACACATACACACACAACACACAGCACACAGCACACACAAAGAAGACACACAGGTACAGACACACACACACACACACGCACCACCACACATGACACACACACACATACACACACACACACACAACACACACAGACGAGACACCACACACACACAAACACACAGCGACACATGACACACCACAAACACACCCACAACACACACACACACCAACACACACACAACACAGACACACACATACAGACAGACAGACACATCAGACACACACACAACACAGACAGAGACACCACACACACACACACAAAACACACACACACCACACACAGACAAACACATCACACAGACAGACAGAACACACAAACACACACAACACACACACACGACCACAGACATAGACAGACACACAACACACACACAATGCCAGACAAAACACACACACGAAAAACACCACAAACACAAACACACAAAACACACAGAGACACACAACCAACACACACACCACACACCCACACAGACACTAACACACACACAGACAGACAAACACTACAAACTACACACACACGACCAGACACAACACACACACACCGTGACCAGACACCCAGAACACACACACACACAGACAGACACACACACACATGCACAACAAAGACAGACACACTACACACACCACACACAACACACATG
>NC_056610.1:25301438-25378938 GCF_018340385.1 Cyprinus carpio
CTCACTCTCTTTGTGTGTGTGTGTGTCTCATCCGTGTGTGTCTGCGTGTCTCCACAGGAAGTGCTGTGGTCTGCATGCATACAGGTCATTGTGACCTTAAAGACACATTCAACCTGGAGAATAAGAGAAACACAAATATCTGCAGCAGAGAGTAAATGAAAGGATGAACCAGGAGAAGAATTAACTGAAAAGATAAAGTTAAAAAATTTGGGATCAGTAGAAATCAATGCTTTTATTCATCAATCAAACAAAAAATAAATTAAAAAAAACAGAAAATAAATTAAATTTAACAAAAAAAATAAATTACAAAACAAATAAATACCTTTCTCATCTCATATCCTAACTTATCAATCAATCCTGAAAAATAAAATGCATCACAGTTTCCACAAAAATATCGTGCAGCACAACTGTGTTCAACATTGATAATAATCAGAAATGTATCTTGAGCAGCAAATCATCATATTAGAATGATTTCTGAAGATCATGTGACACTGAAGACTGGAGTAATGATGCTGAAAATACAGCTGCACATCACAGAAATAAATTACAGTTTAACAGAGATTCACATAAAACAGCAGTTTTAAATTTTAATAATATTTCACAATTTTTACTATATTTTGGATCAAATAAATGTAGTAATCATATAAATCATAATAAAGCCCAGCATCATGCTATGTTCACACTTGCCATCTTTTTTTTTAACTGCCAGCATCTATTTTACGTTACAATCCTATGATCCATCTTGGTGTTTCCAGCCAGCGTTTTTTTATGCGATATCCCAAAGTATGCATAAAAATAGGTGGATGGAAACATAGCTAGTGAGACCTGTCGTTTCCATAACAACAAGAACAAGAAAAAATGGATGATGCATGGTTTATGGAATATTTTAGACTAAACAAAAGTCAATTTAAAGCTTCAAATCATTGCACCATTTACTGCAAAATCGCAGACAAAACTCATACATACCACCAACAATGACAAACACAAACATGCCACAAACCGAGCATCATTCAACCGGAGCTCCTGAACTAAATTGTTGTAAGCACCATACCGTTTCCTTCCCAGTATAATGTCACGCACCCACAAACATCGTTGTGAAATGACATACTCCCTCCTGTTAACCTCAGAAGGCAACACAAGAGCAAGCTTCCTCTTTCTCAACATTTCTGCGGCACTAGGCTACTGTTGCAGCTGTTGCTATAGCAACAAAAGACGTCCTCAGCTGCTGTTTGTAATCAAAACTCTGCCAGGTTTTTTTGTTTGTTTGTACAAAAAAAGCACCCTTGTCAACTTTTTTTGTCAAAAAAAAAAGCCAAGTGTGAACCCGCCCTAAGTCATTACAATCAGTAATCATTAGGGCTGCCCCAGTAGTCGACTAACCGTTAGTCAACCAGAAGAGGCTTGGTCAAACTAAATTTTATTAGTCACTGAAATATATATTTTTTTAAATCCACAGGTAAAGTGATCGCTAACGGCTGCTCTTTGTGGTAACACAGGACATCCAATCCTCAAATATGGCTTATCATCTGAAAAATGTATGTGTGACCCCTGACTCCTAGCCTAGGGTCTCACTGCCACACCTCGTTCTCATTCTGAGTGGGTCTCGGACCTAAGTCTCCTGTGTGGGAGGAGGACACGCTAACAATGAAGCTAAAGACTGCAGCCTCTAATGTCAGTCGCTAGTGCGTCTCTTGAGATCAGGGGAATGAGGTTTACCTGCACAGCACCTACTCACTGGCATCCGTTACACACACACCCCTAAACCTCACTCCCATCCGGGTCACGTCACCAAAGATGTAGCCCTCTCTCTCTCTGCGTGCTAACTGGCCTCTAACACCGCCGCTGCTACTCTGTGCTGTGTTGTGTGTGTTTGTGGGTGGTGGTAGAGAGGAGATGTGGACACAGAGGGGTTCAGGATCGTGACTTCACCATTTATTCCACAGCACGGCATCTATAGTGTTGATAACATGAACTGAAGAAAAGATGGTGCACAACACGCCTATCAACACTACGGTACAACAAGAGGCTCAAACAGTGCTAAAAACACTTGAATATGCCCTAACACAACAGTGTCATAGTGACATCTTGTGGACAACACAATACACTGCCCTACATATGTAGTAGCAACTTTGCATGGTCACTTAATCTAATGTTATAAAGTGATAAAGTGAAGTGACATTCAGCCAAGTATGGTGACCCATACTCAGAATTCGTGCTCTGCATTTAACCCCATCCGAAGTGCACACACACAGAGCAGTGAACACACACACACACACTGTGAACACACACCCGGAGCAGTGGGCAGCCATTTTATGCTGCGGCGCCCGGGGGGAGCAGTTGGGGGTTCGATGCCTTGCTCAAGGGCACCTAAGTCATGGTATTGAAGGTGGAGAGAGAACACTGTACATGCACTCCCCCCACCACAATTCCTGCCGGCCCGAGACTCGAAATCACAACACCCTTCGATTTGGGAGTCCGACTCTCCGACTCTAACCATTTAGGCCACGACTTAGCTGAGAGAAATGTGCGCTCACTTAATCTAATGTTAACTGAGAGAAATGTGCGCTGTTCAAGTGTCTGTGTGGAGGGTTTGAAGCTGAACAGTAGCCCACTGCAGACAGATGGAGGCTCCAGACACTTGCTCTTAAAATACTCCCTCATTCCTGCTCATACAGATAAGAGTAATGCATGTTTCAAATCTATAAAGACTCTACGTTTATTTGTGTGTGCACTCACAATAACAACAAAACACTGCACTTTTGTTAAATAATGAAACAAACAGTATGCGCTTTCTGCCGTCTCGGTCTCCGTGAATCTGAGTGTGAAAATCCAAAACACTGTGCATGCTTGCCTTACAGATATGAAAAACATATCTACAGAGAGCGAAATGTCTACTTTCAAATTAACCAATTCAAATGGAAAACAAATATTCTCCATTTATGTAATCCATGTGAAACTTGCATACAGGAGCATCCAGTACTTACTATGACGAATCAGTGTCGCCGACTACATCTCTTAAAGTGATAGTTCACCCAAAAATGAAAATTCTGTCATTAATTACTCACCCTCATGTCATTTGTTCATCTTCAGAACACAAATTAAGATATTTTTGATGAAATATGAGAGCTCTCAGACCCTACACAGACAGCAAGGATCACGATCAAGGCTCAGAAATGTAGCAAGGACATCGTTAAAACAGTCCATGAGACATCAGGGTCTCAACCGTAATTTCACAAAGCTGTTGTTTACTTTCAGCATGCGCATGCTTTCTGCTGAACATGAACAACGCTGATTATGTTGATAACGTTCTGGGGTACTCTTCAAAATGGAGAGTGAGGGAAAGTTTTGTAGAATAAATTATTTTATTATTGTTTTCTTTGCGCACAAAAATTATTCTCGTAGCTTTGTAAAATTATGGTTGAACCCCTGATGTCACATGGACTGTTTTAACATAAGAAAGGCATTTAGGTAGATTGGGGGTACATTCCCTTCAAAAACAGTAATCCACTGTGTCTTCAGCGGCTCAGATGTCAGGAGTAAATGACAAATAAAACACCTCAATCGCTTACATCTGCTCTGGCGTCCAAACAAAGGCGGACTGATGACAGCTCACTCAGGGCGGGTCTGAGGTACAACACCAGTGTCAGTCAACAATCGTGGGAGGGGCCTGGGTCTGTGTGACATCACAAGCCAAGAATCTGAGAAAGGCTTGATTTGAGAAAGGGGATGATTTAACAAGATTTATAAAAAAAAAAACACTGGGTGGATCTTTATCATTATAGGATGGTTGTGTACACACACTGCCAACACACATTTCAGTACAAACAACTTGTAAAAGTACATGTCGCATCTGATGACCTCTTTAAAATAACTAAACTAAATCTAAAATAAAAATGAATAAAAACAGACGTATTAAAAAAATAAAATGAAAAAAAAAACACCACAAACTTATTAAAACTTTAACTACAATTAAAAGGAAAAGTCGTAGAAATTAACATCTTAGAAAATAATGAAAATTAATATTGTAAAAAGTCATGGAAATGTCTGTATGAATGTGTTTCTATTTCACGTTAAGTTCTAAAAACATTTAGTGAGTACAAACTGCTATTGAAAAAAAAAACATTAAAACTTGAATTACAAAATACTAAAAAAGATTTTTTTAGCTACTGAAAATACATCAGAAACAAAAATGTAAACCCTGAAGAACATTCAATTTTTCTGGAATTCTGGAATTTAATTATTACATATTTTATTTGATTATTTGAATTTATTGCCACTCTGAGCTTCTGTAAATAAAGTTTGAGAACTAGCAGCTTTGTCGTTACAGCAGTAGTAGCAGGAAACTTTAAGACTTGGAGCTTAAAAAATTGAGCATCACTCATTTAGAACCACTTTACAGCTCTAATAACAATAAAGAAGTGGGGGGGGGGGGGGGGTGCACATTTGTGCCAAAAAGAAAAATACAAATAAATAAATACATTTAAAATGTGCACAAATAAAAATACAAACAGGGGATTTCTTCTTTTAAACTTTCAAACACTCTTGGCCCATTTACTTTCATTCTAAGTGTATTACTGTCCACATGAGTTCTGGGACGAGTCAGATTTGCTGTGTGTGCTGTTTGAAGACATGTCACAAATGTACTATTATCTAGCTTTATCTAACCAGTCAAATCATTAAACCCTGGCCGAGTGTGTGTTTGTGCTCTCCGGCAGCAGATGGCGACACTCTCTCAGTGTAAAGACAGCATCTCCACTGATGTTTCCCTGAGAGTGATGATCTCTGGTGAGGCTGAGCTGAGCGTCAGCTGCATGTGTTCGGCCTGAAGAACAGCTCCAGTGTGACCAGAGACCCAGACCTCACTCTCACACTCACACACACACTATACGGATCAATTGCCACAGGTGTATAAAAACTAGTCATGCAGTCGGCATTTACAAACATTTGTGGAAAGAAATGAGTGGTTCTGAAGAGCTCAGAGCATGGGACTGTGACAGGATAATGCAATGCATTAAGTCAGTTTGTGTAATTTCATCCTGCTTCATGTTGAACTGTAAGTGGTGTTACTGGAAGGTGGAAGCATTTGGGAAGAGCAGAAACTCACGAAGCAGAAGATCACTAAAGTCTCAGAGCAGAGTCAAGGAGTGCTGAGGATCATGATGGGTTAAAGTCACCGCTCTGCTGATTCCAGACCTCCTCTAGCATTAATATCAGCACAAATACTGAGCAGCAGGAGCTTCAGCCCTGCTTCGTGAAGCTTCAAAACTTCAATTTGCAGAGATTTTTAACGAGACATTTGTGTAATTAAAAGGATGAGAAGAAAGTGTTTAATAGTGTCTTACTGGCCTCTATATACAGTAGAGGCTGTCCATAAAACAAAACAAGATATTTTAAAACCCCATATTATACAGAAACTTCATATTTAATGGTATTTTATTATTTTAACTGCATTTAATGTAGTATACTTTAAATAAAACATTTGCAATGGGTTTTAAATGCACGTTTTTGCCTGAGTTTTTGTTGCATTTACTCACTTTTGACCAGCAGGCGTCACTAGCGTGTGGTGCTTCGAGCGATTCGAAACAGTGAGTCATTTTGCGAATCAACTGATTCGAAGCTTCGAAAAGGTTCGTTTCTCCCATCACGACTCAAACCCATCAAACAGCATCTTTGGGATGAACAGGAACGGAGACTGAGACCCAAACCTTCTCATCCAGCATCAGTGTCTGACCTCACAAATGCTCAACTGGATGAATGAGCAAAAATTCCCACAAAAAACATTCAAAATCTTGTGAAAAGATCACAGATGAGTGAAGCTGTTATAGCTGCAAAGGGGCCACCGACTCCACATTCATGTCAGTGTGTTTAATGCAAAGTCAGTGTCTGGAGTCACTTTAATGCCATCATCAAAAAGGCTTTTAGCTTTTTTTAATTAGTATAAAATGTCTTGAGTGCACCTTTGAACATCTTAAAGTTCATCCAAATACCTGCCCTCCAAACCATTATAGTTTCAATTGTATGTGAGGTTTATCATGTTTGACTCATTTATTCTCACTAATGAATGAATGTTACCTCTGTCTGTGAAGTCTGTGAATTTTTTAACCCTCCTCTCGAGTCTGGAGCTGTGTCCCAAAGTTGAGTGTGCACACTTCGAAGGCCACGGACTTCGAAGACCAGACCTCCGAAGTGCACGAAGGGTCCTCCGAAGTGCGTGAGATGCTCCGCCTTCACAGGATTTCCTAATTCCGTCACCAGGTGTTTCCGATTAGCGCTCTGTCGCATAGCAACGGTGCGAGAAGTGCGCTGACGAGAGGACAATCCTGCCAGGATAGGAGGAGCCAGAACTGCTCGTTTTTGTTTTTTTGATTTACTCATAATGGAGGAGACAGTGATGAACCTCAGGCTTAGCCAAGACCGAGGCCAGGTAAATTACACTGGTTTGCTGCGATCTTCGTCGGATTACAACTTTAAATGCAGGTACTGGCTTGAGTTTACTTGAATAATGTAATGATACATACGAAAAACTACAAAATACACACATAGCAGTTCAAATGCTGACTGATATCTTACAAAGGTGCAATTTTATGTAGTTTATTGTCTTGACCATATGTAGACAGGTTTGCAACCCATATTTTTTTAGGCAGTTAACCATAAAAATAAAACTGTATTTAAAAAAATAGAGCATAGTACAGCTTAATGTCCAGCAACTGTAAATTTAATAACCTTGAACATATTTAGAAGTAAACTGCAACATACACAGAAGTGCAGCAGTATCATTAATGTAAAACCATCCTGACAAATTCTTTTATTCAAGACATTACTGCACATACCTTTACTTTTACTCTCAGTACCTTAAGTATATTAGAGTATGCAAGATAATACTTTTACTTAAAGGATAGTTCAGCCAAAAATGAAAATCCTGTAATCATTTACTCACCCTTCAGTTGCTCCAGGTTTGGAATTTATATTTTTGGGTGAACTATCCCTTCAGCTAAAGTTTTAAATATGAGTAGTAGTTTTTCCCCAATGTGGTATTGGTAGTTACTAAAAGTAGTTTACTAAAGTATGTCAATATTTCTTGTACTAATTATGTTCTCATAGCTCTAAACGATTTCTCTTTTCCTTCTTTCCCTAAATCAGAGCAGACCCCTGTGCAGGATAAAGCTGAATGTGGCAGCGCTGGACAGGTGTTTAATGGTTTTGTTCTGAGCAGGGAGACCCTGACTGTGCTGCTGGATCTACTGGGAAGTGAACGGCAACATGGATGGTGTGTCATGATCCAGACCCTGGTGTTTCTCTTCTGTCTGCCAGCAGTACATCATACAGATGGTCTCCAGAGTGTTTGACATGTGCCTCTACCACTGTCACCACACTGTCCTCCGAGTCTCTGAGGAGGTGCTGGCCATTCACCAAGAGATTGACCTCCTGAAGACCCCAGAACACACGGAGACAGGGCCGGGCTCAAACTGATGCTGTTTTTCTGATGTTAAACCTAAGCTATGTTGCAAATGGTTGTAAAAAGTACTTTCTATTATGTATAGAACAATTTGTTTTAATGTGTAAAAAAGTATTTACAGGACAAACAAATAAACATATAAAAGAATGTTTTGTGAAAAAAAATATAAGCTGCATTAAAAAAAATTAATGTACATAAGCACTTTTTATTTACACATGTGAATATGCAAAACAAAAATACAAAATGTACAGAAAGTACTCAGGCTTATTTATGAATAAATTACACACAAAAAATTAATAATGTATACAACTTATGCATTTCATTTTTAACTTACATCACAAAAAATAAACAACAGAAATTATGTTGTTTCATTGACAATATGAAATTCAAAAAATATATTGGAAAAACTGTAATGTACTTATTTTTTTCTCTTGGCTAATGAAGAATGTATTTGTTTGAGTTTGATGTCCTCTGTCCACTCGCTCCCTCACCTGTCTCAGGACACTTCACAAATAAACCTTGCCTGTTAACAACAAAAACACATGCTCACTTTCTCCAGAATAGTATTAAAACAAAAGAAAATGGAAACACTTATGAAAAAATACAGGTTTGCAATCTTAACATTAGAAAATATGAAACAGCATGACATGCATACAAAATACAGAAGTGCTAAAGTTGGTTAAAAACATTTGTAGACATCTCCTGCATGACAGCACTTTAAAAACACAACAAAGGGAAAGACCATTGCCTTATATAGTGGCTGTCTTATTGTTTGTGGGCTTTATGTTAAAAAAAAAAAAAAAAAACCTTGCCTTTAAACACTTTTGCTAGGCATTTGAGTAAATGAAAACACAATACTTACATTTCAATGTGAAGTCCTCCACAGAACTCTCACCTGCCTCTGAATATAAACACATTCGTCATACGCACGCAAGTGATTCTGGGATATGGAAGGGTGCGAAGTGTCCATAAGATGTACACTTCATTTTCCTGGGAAATGAAGGGCGCATTTGAAGTCGCTTTCGAAATTCGTCAGCCTTCGTCGCGCCGCGGTGACGCATTCGCACTTCAAATGCGGTCTTCGAAGTGCGCATTCCGACTTTGGGACAGCTTACGTCGTGACGCTGTGACGCAATCGCACTTCACATCCGCAATTCGGAGTCCACACACTTCAGTTTGGGACACCCTTCGTCGCGCCACTGTGACGCATTCGCACTTCAAATGCGCACTTCGGAGTCCATGCACTTAAGTTTGGGACACAGCTTGGTTCATCCCAGACTAACGCGGATCTGTCTCTTCTTCCCTTTGCGTGATGACATGATGTTTAATTTGTGTTACACGCACGCACGCACGCACGCGCGCACACACACAAACACACGTAAATGTAAACTTCCTAATGTGAAAGTTCAGCTCCTCCCCTCAGATACCGTAAAGCACACAATATAAAGACTATAAAAACCTCACTGTTACACAATACAACCTTTATCGACTCAAAACCCCGTGCGTTTACTTATATCGATATTATATATTTATTCAAGTACCATAGTATTGCAGTCAGATATCATAATATTGAACTATGGTACCACTAAAGTGCTTAAACCTAAAGCGTTTTCAAGATTAAAATGAATTAATTCATTAATAAACAGCAGAATAAAACAAAACACAAAAATAGATTAAAATAAAGAAATAAATGACAGCAAAATAAATGAATAATAGACAAAAAATAAGATTAAAACAAATAAATGTAAACAATAGATTAGAGAAAATAAACAGATTAAAACAAATAGATTAAAATAAATAGTAAACAAACGAGTAATTAAATAATTACATAAATAAAATAAGATTAAAATTAAATAAGTGAGTAAATAAAAAGATAATAAAATAAATAGATAATCAAGAATTTTATTAAATAAAGAAATAAACAGATTAAAACAAAGCAAATAAATAATAAATAAGTTAATAAATAAACATTAAAATAAATAAATAATTAGATTCAAATAAACAATAACTAAATAAACATACTAAACCAACAAACAAACAGATTAAAATAAATAAGTAAATAAATGTGTAACTAAAAATAATTAACTAATTAAATTAAAATGAGATTAAAGTTTTAATAAATTACTAATTAATTAATTACTAAATAAAAATAAATAAAAATGAGATTAAAATAAATAAATAATCAACATTAGATTAAATAATAAAGAAAATGTAATTATAATAATAATAATAATAATAATTATGTAACAATATTTTTTCCAAATAAACTTTTTTATATTTATTATTTATTACATTAGTGTTTCACAGTATAAATGGGGTCCTATACAAGAATAAATGTATTTGTAATTTTAGGATGGGGTTTCTCGTACGAGGATGATCATATTTGGGCCGGTGTGTTAAAGATTAAAAACCTCTGGTTATGTAATTTCATATGCGCCAGTACTGGAGTAATTACGCGTCTGCTCGGCTGCTGGGTGTTTTGTGTCATGGTGAGCTGGATCTTGTCCGCCGGGGTTCGCCGGGTGTCTTCTGTGCTCCGCCGGTTCTCCTCGGTGGTTTCCGCGGGCTCGGCTCGCTCCGGCTCCGGCTGTCAGGAGCGGCTCTGCCCGCCTCTGCTCTCCGGGGATGTGGATCGGTTCGGAGGCGTGACGGTGCGAGACTTTCCGCCGGACATCAGCGAGGACGAGTTCAGCGAGCTGCTGCGGGGTACAGGAGCGCAATACTCAACAAACATTAACATGAAATACGTAATAATGACGTCATGCATAAGTACAGTGCGGTTATGTATGTATGCATGTATTTATGTAGTAAAGCGCACGGCTGGTTTTCCGCAAATCATATCACAGAGTAGCACATTGATTTTTTTGAAACACATTGAAAATTGTTTGTTTGCATACAGATTACATTGCCATTCATTTGAATCTAATTAAAGTATATTTAAATTAAATATAATATATAGCTAATATAAGTTATATTAATATAATATATATAATATATATATATATATATATATATATATATATATATATATATATATATATATATATACTAATGTCTTAGTGTTTGGCTTATATCTGACCTTATCAATACTCATATAAGCACATCTGGATCAGTTAGAAATTGTTTTTAATATATTACACACACAATTTAATAAATAATGTTATTAATAATATTATTAATAATAATAATAATATTATTAATATCCCAAAGCTTTAAACTTAGCTTTTTTACAGGATAAACACAAATATATTATACATGCATCACCATTAAAAAATTTGGGAAGTTTTTTTATGTTTTTGAAAGAAGTCTCTTCCGCACACCAAGGCTGCATTTATTTGATCAAAAATACAGTAAAAACTGTGAAATATTATTAGAATGTAAACTAGCTGTTTTCTCTGTGAATTTATTTTAAACTGTAATTTATTTCTGTGATGCACAGCTGTATTTTCAGCATCATTACTCCAGTCTTCAGTGTCACATGATCTTCAGAAATCATTCTGATATGATGATCTGCTGCTCAAGAAACATTTCTGATCACAAATTTGAATGCATTTTTGATCAACTAAATGCAACCTTTACTGTCACTTTTGATACATTTAATGATTTATTGATGAATAAAAGTAATTTATTGATACTGATCCCAAACCTTTGAACTTAGTGCATATAATATAGAGTGTATAGACATGTTTCTCTCTCTATGTGTGTGTGTGTGTGTGTGTGTTAGTGTCTCTCAGTCGGTGGCGGTCAGATGGACGGGTCGCTGCATGGCTGCATGTTCCCATCGCTCTCAGCAGACTCTCTGCGGCCGCGGCGCATCTCGGCTTCAGCTTCCATCACGCTCGGAGAGACGAGGCCGTTCTCAGTCTGTGGCTCGGGCCGGGAGAAGACAGACTGCCTGCGTTCGCCACACATCAAGTAGGAGTCGCTGGTGAGCGCACAACGAGTATCTCACTGGTAAAGTGTTGGAGGAGTGTTGGGAATATTCATATGATGGAGGATATCATTTTGGGTGGAAGAGTAGAATATGGACTAAGGAGTATGGCATGGATGAGAAGATCTTCCGTCCTAATGTACCTCTCACTGATGCCCTTCCATGAAGAGTGCCTGAACCTTACTAGACAAGCCCAGAGATGAATAAATGTGACCCTAGAGCACAAAACCAGTCATAAGGGTCTTTTATTCATCTGAAGCTGAATAAATAATCTCTCCATTGATGTGTGGTTTGTTAGGAGGACAATATTTGTCTGAGATACAACTATTTGAAAATCTGGAATCTGAGGGAGCAAAAAAATCTAAATATTGAGAAAATCATCTTTAAAGTTGTTCAGATGTAGTTCTTAGCAATGCATATTACTAATCAAAAATTAAGTTCTGATATATTTACGGTAGGAAATTTACAAAATATCTTCATGGAACATAATCTTTACTTAATATCCTCATGATTTTTGGCATAAAAGAGAAATGTATAATTGTGACCCATACGATGTATTGTTGTCTATTTCTACAAATATACCTGTGCTACTTATGACTGCTTCTGTGCTGCAGGGACACAAATATATTTAATTAGTGCTCTGTATACCTGTATATCTAATTAACCTTTTCCTAAAACATCTTCATGCATCATTCCCTCCTCCTGACTAAATAATATAAAGATCATGTTCCATGAAGATGTTTTTACAGTTTCATACCGTAAATATATCAAAACTTAATTTTTGATTAGTAATATGCATTGCTAAGAACTTCACTTGAACAACTTTAAAGATGATTTTCTCAATATTTAGATTTTTTTGCTCCCTCAGATTCCAGATTTTCAAATAGTTGTATCTCAGACAAATATTGTCCTCCTAACAAACCACACATCAATGGAGAGATTATTTATTCAGCTTCAGATAATGCATAAACCTCAAATAAAAAAATAAAAAAACCCTTATGACTGGTTTTGTGGTCCAGGGTCACATATATGACTCAGGTTTCGGGTCCTTCACCAGCAGGCGGCGCCGCTCCTCCGGTCCGCGGTCAGAGCGCTGGACACAGACATGTCCAAACATGCCCAGAGAGACAGCATGAGCTCAGTCTGGCAGCCGCTGCGTGTTTGTGTTTGTGTTTGATTAAAGCCGAATGCTGTGAAGGTGAAATCCCACGTCGGGAATATTCTAGCAGTGAATAATCCGCCCGCATTTCCTTTCTGTACGACTTCCAAACCAACAGCCTCTCTGTGCTTTTATTTAGACCGTAGCAGGATTCATTGTTAAACATTATGGGACAATTTCTGAGCAGCAATAACGATCTCACAAAGTTATTTGTTGAGGATCATATTTGATCCATTCGGATGTTATGCCTCATATAGACCGTACGTGAGAAAATGGAGAAAAATAACAGCTCAGTTTTATTTTGCTGTTTGTGATGTAAATCAATGAGATCTTTATAACAGTAGAGCAGATCCTGACATAAAATGATCTGATTATCAGTCTGTGCTCTATATCTCCAGTAATGTGTCTCAGTGAGACGAGATGTAAATGATCCAAACATATAATGCAGTGATTGAGAGATGAAGAAATAAAGGCTCCTCAGAAGATGTGAGATGCAAAGTTTGATCATGTTCATCATTTACAGGAAATTTGTGTATCAAATATGATACAGTTTATAGGGTTAACACGTTAATCCACATTTTGTAAATTCTTAAATCACTCTTTGTTTATAATCTAGTGTAAAACAAAAAAGTTATAAATACAGTGTTGGCCAGAATTATTAGAACTCTAGTATTCTCAGCAGCTAAAAATGGTTTGAAGTCAGTTATTTCTATCTTCTGCTGTCGTGTGTCAGTAGATGATATCAGTTTACATTTACAAACATTCATTTAGCCATTAATTGTAATAATGCAGTGAGATGTTTGTGCTGCACACAGAGATGTGATCTGATCATCATCAGTCTGTCTGGAGTCACATGAAGAAACAGAACAAACTGAGACAGACTCAGTCCAGAAGAACTGTGTCTCCGAGACGCTGCAAGAAACCTTCCTGCAAAGCTCCTGAGAAACTCTATTTATGGCATTATTTTTGAAAGTATCCTCATTTTAGAGCATTTTTACACAAGTGCCTAAAACGTTTCACAGTAGTGTAGCTTTGCAGGAAGGTTTCTTGAAGCGTCTCGGAGACACAGTTCTTCTGGATTGAGAACCTCTGGTCAGTTTCTGTGATTTTAAGTAGCTCATGAATGGGGGGCTGTGTGTGTGTGTGTGTGTGTGTGTGTGTGTGTGTGTGTGTGTGCGCGTGTGTGTGCGCGTGTGTGTGTGTGTGACCGCATGTCGAGAGGAAGTTGAGATCCGGAGTGGGTCATATAAAACCACCCTCTCTCTCTCTCTCTCTCTCTCTCTCTCTCACTCTCTCACACACACACACACACACACACACACACACACTACAAACATTCCCTCTCAGTTATTCACGTCTGTTGTTTTTCTCGTTGATTCTGTGTAATCATGAATTATTGCTGTCTTGTTTAAAGGTGCTGTTGTGGACGAATCCAACGGCAAAGTCCTTGTTGTTCAGGACAGAAACAAGGTACAGAATCAATCTCACTTCTAACACTGGCATCTCTCATGTGTCTGATAAAAGGCTCTGTGCTGCTTAAAAACCCTAAATTATTTTAGTTTCATGTAAACAGTTTCAATCCTGTATTTTTAGGCGGCATGTAAACAAACATGCAGTCAAAGCCACACTGTTGTACCTGGAGCCTCGGTCCGCTGAGCTTCCTCTGCTGCTGATGTGTGTCTGGTGTAAACCCAGTGCAAAAGAAATAATGATTTAGTCAAATGTTTAAATTAAGACTTTAACCCCCAGTTATAGACCAGGCTTAAGCCTAGTCCCTGACTAAAATGTAAGTCTGAGCTGTTTCAACTGAAAGAAACATGCACTGGTTGATCTTAAAATATATATTTATTAAAATTACTTAAATGTCCAAACTGAACTATGGCCTAATCATGGCGTAGTCTAAGCCCTGTCTGTGAAACCAGGCCTAAATGTCGTAATTATAATATCCTAAGGCGTAATTATGACATGAGAATTTGAAATTATGGAACACTAAATCAAAATTATGACAAAGTGAAATTGACATACTAAGTCATAATAATGAGATATGTAAAAAAATTATGACAAAATGTCAATTATGGCATACTAAATCAATGAGATTATGGCATACTAAATCAATGAGATTATGGCATACTAAATCAATGAGATTATGGCATACTAAAACAAAATTATGTCAAAATTGTGTCAAAAAGTTAAATTATGACAGTCATAATTATGAGATAAAAATAAAAAAATATGGCACACTAAGTCAAAATGATGACAAAAAACTCAATTATTACATAAAAAGTGAGAGATTATGGCAAAAAGTGAAATTACGACAGTCATAATTATGAAATAAAAATGTCAAAATTACGGCAAAATGTCAATTATGAGATAAGTAACAAATCACAATTATGACGTAGGCCTGCTAAGTCAGTTACAAAATAAGTCAAAATTATGACAAAAAGTCGAAATTGACATACAAAGTCAGATATGGCAAAAGTCATAATTATGAGAGGAAAAAGTCATAGTTGAGATAAAAAGTTGAAATTGTGTCAAAAAGTGAAATTATGACTTTAAAAAATTCAAGGCAAAAAAAAAAAAAAGAAACTACTTATAATTTAAGATTTTTTATCTAATAATTATGACTTACCCACATGTTTTTATGTCTTGTGAGCACCGTTAGTTCTCATTCAACTCCTCTAACATTGATATTCACATTATTGTTGTTTCAAATCCAAGGAGTTTTTATTCATGCATTCAGATTTATGAATCTATCTGAAGGGAACTGTGTCTGAGAAATGGGATTTTCTTGTCATTTTACTAATAGTGTGGCCATCAGTAACTCTTCTGATGTCTGTTTACTTTAGCTGTACAGAAACAGCTCACAATGCATGTCTTATCAGATTGTTTAACGTTTATTTCTAGATTCCTAAACACACTGGTTTGTAGCACAAATAGTTTTATCGTTTACCGCACATTGTTATTCTTCTAGTTATATACTTATAGAGGCTAATGAATCACACATTCACAAAAAAACTAAACAAAAACGGTTTACTTCGCATTGCAAAATAAGATGGATGTAGCATACCACATAATCATTCATTAGGCTGAAATGTGAGATTTATTATTTTATAAACTGTTGTTAAAACAGTAGTTTTTAGTTTAGGATGTTGTCATATCGAAACACCTGAACAACATGTCGTTCTGTTCTAATATCAGACTTTTCTGAAACCATTTCAACTGTCGATTGCAAGAAATATTAATGGACTCGTGTTTGTTTTGTCTCCACTCAAATCAACTAAAAAAGAGCACCGTGAACATCCTGCTAAACCTCTTGTTTTCAGTTTCATGGACGAAAGAAACACTGCATGGTCAGTACAACAGACTTTTATAGGAAATGATGACAGAAGTTGTGATGATCCGAGTGATAATGAGTTCTGTGTAACCTCGTTAAGCGCCTGCCTCCAGCTCTCGAGAGCGTTTCCCAGTAAAACAAACAGCTGGGTTGAGCTCGGGCAGCTCTGGAATGGAAACTCAAAGGATTGTTTTATCCAGCAGCCAGCAGCTTTTATCTTGCGTCACGGCCCGCTTCAGTCGTCATTTACTGGTAGAATGGCCTGCGTGCTCAGGTTTAAAATATCTCTGGGAGTATCAGAGGTTGGACTGGAGCTCATTTTAGTCGAGTTATTTATCTTCGCGGAGCAGAAGGATCCACTCGTGGAGATGTTTCTCTACTGTGATTAAAACCCCTGCTGAGCGGTTCATCTTTCACCAGTGGAAAAACAATGACACATTGCAATGTGCTCTGATGCAATAAGATGAACTCCGTCGCAAACCCTAGTGAACCGCTTCACTGTCATAGACAGCATCCTGACTGAAATGAAACCTTATGAGGGACTGATGGACAGCAGCTCATGTGAATCTCAATGTTCTTCAGTTATCATTTCAATACTCTAATATGGAGAAAATGTAAATGGCGCTATTAGCTGAAATAGTCATTTAAAGGAATATTTCACCCTAATAATGAAAATGTGCTGTAAATGTGCTCACCCTCAAGTCATCCAAGATCAGGATGAGTTTGTTTCTTCATCAGGTTTGTAGAAATGTAGCATTGCATCAGTGTCTCAGCAATGGATGCTCTGCAGTGAATGGGTGCCGTCAGAATGAGAGTCCAAACAGCTGATAAAAACATCACAATAATCCACAAGTAATCCACAGCACTCCAGTCCATCAGTGAACATCTTGAGAAGACAAAAGATGAAACACATCCAGCATTAAGATGATTTTAACTAAAATACATAGAGTCCATAATCCATAATAACACTTCCTCCAGTGAAAAAGTGTTCTGGTGTGAATCAGGAGAGAAATCTGCACAGATCAAGCAGCGTTTAAACAGCTCTAAAACAAATATGTGGCTGGATTCTTATGTGAGAGACAACAGCAGATGTACTTTTTCACTGGAGGAAGTGTTATTATGGATTATGGACTCTATGTATTTGAGTTAAAAACATCTTAATGCTGGATGTGTTTCATCTTTTGTCTTCTCCAGATGTTCACTGATGGACTGGAGTGCTGTGGATTACTTGTGGATTATTGTGATGTTTTTATCAGCTGTTTGGACTCTTATTCTGACGGCACCCATTCACTGCAGAGGATGGATTGCTACATTTGCAGACGAGGGAGAATTGGATCCAAATGCAGTTAAAGTTTATCAAAGCAACAAAATCATAAAATGCATAAATCTGGGAACTAAAATCGTTCAAACCAATCCCAAATAACAGGAAACATAGAGAGCAAACCTAAATATACAAACAATGGATAAATTCTGACAAAGAATAGTGAAAACACAAGGGCTTAAATACACACAGCGTAATAGACTAACAAGAAACAGGTGAAAACAATCAGGAGTTAACAAGGAGAACATGAACAAGGAAACATGAACAAATCACTTTAACACTTCCTGTTTACTTTTTTTGCTAATTTATTTATAAAAATCGAATCTATTAAACAGTATGTAAGGCATTATGAGCTATAAATTGATAGTGTTTAGAAAACAATGCTATTTAAAGACATTAAATGTTTTAATTGTTGTTCAATTGTGAATTTGTTTTTCATTTGCGAGGCAGCAAATACAGAATTAAAATACACTCTTCAGACATAATTGCCCACAAAAATACTCATTGATTTTTATTGATAGTACAGAAGATTCTCATGGTCACAAACCTTTAAAGCTGTTACATTACACTGTATATATATTTTTTTTTCAACTGACCAAAAACCACTCAAGTAAGAATCAAAGTTTCATTCATAACTAGCAGCATTTTCTGTATTCTTTTAAAACTCAATATGGAAATACTGTGTACTGTCTCAAATCTAAACCCTATAAGACAACATTTTTATGAAAATATTTGAGATTGTGTTGATAGATATAAATAATATTTAGATCATCTGTGAACGTGGAATGAAAACGATAAAATAGCAGAAAGATAAAATGACTAATTTCCATAAAAATATATTTCTAAGAAATACAGCTAAAATAACATGCACGTGTTAAACATGACTTTTCTTTCCTTCTCAGACTACGAATGCTTGGAAGTTTCCCGGTGGTCTGTCAGATCTTGGAGAAAACATCGGTAAGGTTCGGATTCAGATCCAGAACTGATGTTAAACAATCACAACGGAACATTCCTGTACACAAGGTTAAATCACAGAAACTTGCATTTATAAAAACATCATCTAATATTTCAGACCCTCAAGACATTCAGTTACTAAAATACCCTTTTTAACTTCAAATAAAACTATACCTTCTCTGTCAATAAATGACTTGTATATAAACTAGATTATTGATCGATTACATCCTTGCATAGATCACAAAAGCTTTCTCCAAAAAAATAAATGTTCTGTATAAAAGTTCAGTAAATGACATTGTGTTCACAAGCGTACAATAAAAGATTTCAGTCTTTTTGCCTTTCTTATGTTTTATCCTACTCTGTGTTTCTCTAAATCTCATGATATAAGATACAGTATTAGTCAAACTGATTGTGTGAAAGTATTTAAAAACAGTTCACTCAAAAATTAAAATTTGAGAAAAAATGTACTCAGGCCATCCAAGATGTAGATGAGTTTGTTTCTTCATCAGATTTGTAGAAATGTAGCATTGCATCAGTGTCTCAGCAATGGATGCTCTGCAGTGAATGGGTGCCGTCAGGACTGGAGTGCTGTGGATTATTGTGATGTTTTTATCAGCTGTTTGGACTCTCATTCTGACGGCACCCATTCACTGCAGAGCATCCATTGCTGAGACACTGATGCAGTGCTACATTTCTACAAATCTGATGAAGAAACAAACTCATCCACAAATTGATCGGCCTGAGGGTGAGCAGAATTCAGCTATTTTTCATTCTTGGGTAAACTATTCTTTTAAAGTCTAATGTGGATTTATACCAACTAGGTTCCTGTTGCTGTGAAGCTGTGACAGTATTTAGTTGCCTCTGAGATTGGAGAGTTTATTTCGAATTATAAAGCGGATAGTTCTGGTCCTTGATTCTGATTGGTCGAGCCGCGTCCGAAGCTGTTGTAAATTACTCTACAAACACACACCGTTGTTTACTTCTGTGTGTTGCTCGGCAACCGCTTTTTTGGAACCACAGCTGTTTTTGAGGAACTACATTGTTTTGCGGAAAAATAATGTTTTTTTAATATCATACACTTTATTTGCTCTGTTTTATTTTATGAAACCTCACTACATATATGGAATAAATGTTGATAAAAGCAATAAAGCTCTGTGACGTGAGGTTTACAGTGAATTTATAACCACGGCTTCTTGGGGTTCATTGCTTTATTTCTCTATTCTAACTGGACGCTCTGTTTCAGGCGAGACGGCCGTCCGGGAGGTTTTTGAAGAAACCGGCGTCCGATCGCAGTTCTGTTCGCTGCTCAGTGTCCGTCAGCAGCACAATCATCCGGGAGCGTTCGGGATGTCCGACATGTACCTGATCTGCAGACTCAGCCCGCTCTCCTTCCGCATCGACTTCTGCACTCAAGAGTGTCTGCGCTGCGAATGGCTGGATCTGACTGAACTGGCCAAGACCAGCGAGACCACGCCGATCACCAGCCGCGTCGCCAGACTGCTGCTGTACGGACTGGAAAACGGCTTCCAGAACATCGACCTGACGATGGAGCAGATGCCGGCCGTTTACTCCGGCCGTTTCTATCAGCTCTACCACAGACGACTGCCAGAGACACCATAGAGCAACTCTGCACAAAACCATTTGCTTTGTTTTCAGTACAGTACCTTCTTTAATCAAGAGACATTTACTGGAGAAGCACAATGACTTCAGACTCGAGGCCTGGTTTCACAGACAGGGCTTAGACTAAGCCACAGTTCAATTCAGACATGTAAGTTGTTTTTATAAGTGTGCCTTAGAAAAAATATTACTGATGTCCATCTTGAGACAAATCAAAGACACTGATATTTTAAGATCAGTCAGTTCAAGTCTCTTTCAGCTGAAACAGCTCAGACTTACATTTTAGTCTGGGACTATAGGCTTAAGACTTGTCTGTGAAACTGGGGGCTAGTCTTGTTTTATGAGAAATGCATCAAAATTAAGTGAGTTTATGCTTAAAACCTAAAGTCAGTGGGGTCAGAAAAATAAACTTTATTAAAAGGGAAAAAACAAGATTTTTTCATTATTATTATTATTTATTATAATTAATGTTTTTTAAGCAAACTCTCTTGACTTTGATATTTTTTTCAGAAAACAAAACCTAATATTTAAGGTTATTCTGCATCTCTCAATGTGTCCTGATTAAAAAAAAAAAAAAAAAATTGTACCCATTAAAAAACAACAACAAAAATAATACAGATACTGTATTTGTACTTGAAAATAAGGCAAAAATACTTTTTTTGTTTTTTTTTGCAATGCACTCTTCAAAATAAAGGTCACATTTAGAACTGAAAATGCTTTAAATCTCATGAAGACTATCTTTAAAATACATATCTTAGAAATATTTGGGTCTTATTTTACCTAAAAATCAAAACCAAAATGTTTTGAATAATGAAAATGAAGCCTAGTTTTTGCATAAGTTACTTACTGTGACATGCAAAAAAATCTAATAAAAAATACATTATATAAAATGATATATATATATGTATTTGTAATTATTGGACATTTCTCTAAATGACGCTAAGAAGAAAAACCTGACTATGAAAAATTATCATAATTTTCTTTATTTTATGCATAACTTCTTCATGAGATTCACATTAGAATTTTTTTTAGGTTCTATAATGAATGGAGTATTTTTAAAAACTCTGAAGAGCCTGTATTTCCAAGAGTGTGTTGCAGATGGACCAGTTTTAGTTTCTGAACTTTATAATACGCTACCTCACATAATCTGCCTGGAGGTTTTGAGTTTTTAATCAAAGAAACTCTTCAGTTTCTGATTTCTCAAAATTACCTCAAAAAAAAAAAAAAAAAAAGACTGTTACTGTTAATCTTAGGCAGCAATGAATAAAGTTTTACGAAAAACATTCATGATGTACTATGAATCCCTTCATTAAAGCAAATCCCTTTCTTTCTCTAAATTACAGTATAGAAATATTGCGTATACGAGCTTTTTGCATAAAGGAGCAGCATTAAAGTAAACTCACATTTTGTAGCCAAACGAAAAACATTCCTGCGAGAAACAGTGCAGGTTTAGTGCAGATCAGTGAACTCTCCGAACCAACCCTACTGCCCTTGCTCGAGGGAATATAGTGAAATCAGAAAGTATTTAGGAAAGTTGGATCTGAGCTGGTACTGGAGGGATTTGGAGTCTCTTCTGAGGATATTGCTGGTATCTCTGACTGAACACGAACAAATAAACCCTGTAATGCTCTCCAAGTGCATCTGTTTGGGAAGCGTTCCTAGATAGAAGCGTTTTTTCCGGACGGGATGAGCTCATCGTGGCGTAAGGTTGGTTAGTCAGTGGTCAGTGGTCTGTCGCTCTCGCTCTGTGTTTGACAGCATCTCTCCTTCAGCACTTGGCTGACATGGGCAGAAACAGGATGGCCTTCTGGCCCGGGCTGGTCTTCGAACCCGATTTATACTGGCCTGTTCTCGTCAGAGCCACGTACCAGTCGGGGTACTTCCGGGATCGGTACGTGTTGTAGTTATTCGACTCCAGGTTCTCCAGGAAATAACATTCATCTGTTGTTCTCCTCTGAGAGAGAGAGAGAGAGAGAGAGAGAGAGAATGACAACATTAACACACATCACTGTAGCATACAAACAAATACTTCCTTAGTATTTTTGTCTTGATTTCTAGTATAAATATCTACAAATTCTTGAATCAGGATGCATTTACTGATGCATGACTTAAGATATCATGTCTTGTTTTCTGAAAATATTTGTTAGTTTTTACTTAAACCAGTAAAATATCTGCCAGTGTGGTGGGGAAAATAACCACAAATCTTAATTCAAAGGCTAAACAAGATTATTTTTCTCACTAGAAACAAGAAAAAAAAAATTGATGAGCCTTTTTGCAGTGTAAGCATTAAATACCATTTTTCACCACAAAAAAAAAAAAAAAAAAAATATATATATATATATATATATATATATATATATATAAAATCAGCTTAACTATTGTTACTGAAAAGTCTGAAAAGTTACAACATTTACACCTCATTGTAACTCAAATTATACATTGACCTGCATTTTAAACATTAAATACTTTTTTGTTTCCACTAGAAAATATAGTCCATGTAATAACTGGTGAAGTTTGAAAGTTTAATTGTGGTCATTAGTGATGTTACTTTTAAAAATAATGCATTACAATATTGCATTACTCTATGAAAAAGTAACTAATTGTGTTAATTAGTTACTTTTTATGGAAAGTAACAAATTACGTTACTTTTGCGCTACTTTTTGTCACCTGGGCTGGGCTTGCTTATTTTTTTTTTAATAAGAAAAAACCCTAAAGTTATATTCTTGGTGTCACGCTACGGTGAGATAAATACACGAAGAAGATGAAGATGAAAGCAAATATTATATATAAATGTCAGTGAATAAATGGGAAAACAAATCAACCTGCGTTACTTATTTGAAAAAGCAACTCCTATTTCATTTTAAATTTGAAAGTAATGCATTACTTTACTAGTTACTCAAAAAAGTAATCTGATTACGTTACTCGCATTACTTGTAACCCTCAACACTCATTAACACAACATTGTAGCTCAAATTGTACATTTACTTCTGTTTTGTAATTTTAACATTAATAAATACAAAATGTATCACAAGATATATAATCGGCATAACAACAGGTAAAAGTTTTGAAGTTTAATTGTCATTAGTCTTTCATTAATGCACATCATTGTAGCTCGAATTATACATTTACTTCTGTTTTGCATTTTTAGCATTAAAAGTAATATTTTTAGCACAAAACATAATCAGCTTAACAATAGATAGTTTTGAAGTTTGAAAAGTTTAATTAAGAGAACTTCATCTCATAATGACTATATTAACACACATTATTGTTGCTCAAATTGTACATTTACTTCTTTTTTAGCATTAAATACCATTTTTCCACACACACACACACACACACACACACACACACACACACACACACACACACACACACACACACACACAAAATAAATATATAATCAGCCTAACAAAAGACAGAAGTAAATAAACTTTTCAGTTTGAAAGGTTTAATTGAGACCTTCATTAACGAACATTAACATGCATCACTGTAGCTCAAATTGTACATTTATTCTGTTCTGCATTTTTAGCATTAAATATCTTATCTACGTGAACTAAACCTGGTGATCAAGTTCTCCAGCAAGATTTGATCTTACATCTCTGTGTTTCCAGATTTCCGATGCGCTCTCAGCTGTTTTCTTTCAGCTACAGCAGTGAAACTGTGCTGGACCATTTGTGTTTGTCATCTTTTATCCGCAACAACATGTGAAACACTGCCGTTTATTAGGAGAATATTCTCTTGAGCCGGACGTCTGGAAAGCGTCTCCTGACAGGAATGTGTGGCTGTTTTATGTGACCTCTGTGATGCTGACATGCTGCTCATGTTAAAGCCAACACTATGAGAAGTGTTTCAGATTAAAACAGGATGTTTAACAAGAGTAAATGTGTCTCTACGCTCGTAAAAATAATTGCCACTGATGGCCTCAGCAAGAACCTTTAATATCCGTGGAACCTTTCAAAAGTCCTTTACAGTGTAAAAACATTATTTATATTATTCAAATGTTCTTCACATTTCTAAAAATAAAAAAATGATTCTTACTTTGTATTTTTGTCTTCATTTTTTAGTGCAAATATTTAAACCTCTGGTGCTCTTGGGTTGAAAAATAGAAAAAAATTATTTGAAAAATTTTACACTATATATTTTTTTAAATTATAATATTTGTGCATTTTTCACAACAATAAACTTTTAACTTCCATATATATATATATATATATATATATATATATTTTTTTTTTTACATTTTTCACTGCGGCAATAATCTGCCAAATATCTTCTTCATAAATAGTGATAAAATTTCAGAAGAAAATTTTCAGGTCTATGCTCAAAGAGTGGCTACCAGGTAAAAAATATATTATAATTACGGCATAAATATAATTTAGTACCATAAAATCCCTTAAAAATACAAAATATTAAATAAAAACCATTATCAAAGTAAACAATAGTACTTTAATTTCATTTAAGTTAAAAAAAAATGCTAATTTCTGACTGCCACATGAGCAGCACCAGAGGATCAAGATGTATTTACTTGAGAAGCAAAGGGTCTTAAGATCTTAAGCAAAAAAAAAATAATAATAATAATAATAATAAAGTTAAAAGATCTTAAGTCTTGTTTTCTGGAAAAAAAAAGTCTACCAAAATTAAATGAGTTTAGGCTTTAAAAAAAACATGGTAACACTTTAGAATAGGTAACACTTGTTAACTATTAACTACGACTTTTTTTACGACTCAATAAATTCTTAATTAATAGTTAGTAAGGTAGTTGTTAGGTTTAGGTATTGGGGAGGATTAGGGATGTAGAATAAGGCATTAATATGTGCTTAATTAGTACTAATACATGGCTAATAATCTAGTAATATGCATGCTAATAAGCAAATAATAGGTGTGACTAAAATAAAGTGTTACCAAATACGGATCTGCCAATGGGGTCAGAAAAATAAACTTAATCCAAAAGGAAAACAATTTTTTTTTCTCACCTCATAAATGTAAACTACTGCATATTACCATCCAGCTCTAATCTGCTAAATACATGAATAAATTAATATACTGATTTGATAGGTTACAGATTACAAGTTGCCCTATTTAAAATGTAATAAGTAGTGTAACTATTTCAATTACATAATTAAAGTAATGTAACTGATTACTTTTGATTACTTTTAAATTTCTAATAAATGTTTTAACCTGTTAATCATTTTGAAACATGTAAAGCAGGCACTTGAATTAAGATTTTAATCATTTCATTTTAAAGCACAGCCACAACAAAATCAGACTTACTTTGAGATCATTCTGAGATGACGCTTGGTGACTTTTGTCACATTAGCAATATGAACACACAAACAAATCATGGACATTAATCAGATATGTTAAAGGATAAAAAAAAAAAAAAAGTCACACTTGACTTCTTCGCGGTCAAAAATGACCGACATAGGAAATGAATGGAAAATATGAAAAAAAATTTTTTAATTAATTTCTGTTCTGAAGTTTTATTAACATTTATTGAACTACATTGAATAAAATATTAATTACAAAATGTTTGTATAAAGTGTTTTGGATCATCACTATCCATTCCTTATTTAGTTAGATTTTTTAATGATCAAATACTGAGTAACAAAAATGCTTTCTATGTGTTCCCTCTCTAACAAGATTTTAATGTTTGACTGTAATCATAATGTAAAACCTGATACTTATCTAACCAAAAATATCTACACCTTGACAAAAAGTAGTCTTTTAGAATGTCTAGATATATATCTAAATGCAAAACCTAAAAAAATTAGAAATTATGTCTAAAAGACAACGGGAATCCAAAAGCCTCTCTATAAGGTGCTAATACGAGACATTTTTATTTTTTAATGCCTCCAGATGGCCCAATTCTCACTTCAAAATAAAATTATTTTAAATGCCTTCACTCTATTTTAATGTGAAATATTGCATTTATTAAAAAATAGTAAAGAAATAAATATATATATTAATTCTAATGGAGAAAATATCTCATTAAAATTGTAGAAATATTGCATAATTTCATAAAATTCCCTCAAATTCATAAATAATAATCAAAAAATATTATTGAACTATGTTACATTGATTTTCCTGAAAAAAAAAAAGAAGAAAAAAAGTTACATTTCAAGGCTTCGGTCACTTTTGACCATGAAGGAGGCTAAACGAAGAGGGCCAGAGGGTTAATGAGGTAAAGGCCGAGAGCTGTTAGATGATGAGAGCGTCTCACCGTTCCAAACAGTCGTCCGTCCGCGCTCATGGCGAGGTAACGGTTCGCGCAGATCCCTTTGATCACCACTTCACCGACGGCCGTGGCCTGGAGCTGCAGCCGAACTGTGAGAGATCACACACACACACAAACTCTTAGTCAAAGTGCATACTCTGTTCCGTAGTACCGGGTCGATCTGGAAACACAGCTGCTTTCAAATGCTCCCTTGTTTGTGTGCACACTTTGAGAAGTGCATCAATGGTTTCTATTTACAACTGCTGCGCCCCAATTCAACTACTTATACTATATGCCCTAAAGTATGTACTCTTTTTTTGAAGAAAAGGTACATACTTTTGAGTATGTAGCAGAATAGTAGGCAAGCTTTGGGACACAATACTTCATCATAACTATGCTATGTTGCTTAGTTACGTGCATTCTGTCACCGTTTAAACTAAACTGTCAATCATCTTCTCACGGTTAACAAAATCCATATTTTGTTTAATTTCATCTCCTATCGCAGTGGTTCTCAAACTTTTTATACCAAATACCACCTTAGAAAATATTGTCTCTCCAAGTTGCACCATAATGACCAACATTAAAATACAGTAGCGTAGTAGGCCTAACTATTCAGCTACAGCTCAAAAATGAGACGTTTTATTCCTAATAAGATATTTATTGTTATCAGCCACTTTAACATTTTACAGTAAATACACCGTTTGAACTTTAACACTGCACAGTGCTTACATACAGGTAAATAAAAAAAATTAAATCATGATTAAAATAAAATGTGTTCTAACCATCCGGGAATCTTTGGCATACTCTTTTCAACATACTATGATTCAGGACATACTAATTCTATTTTTGAATACTATTTAGGAAGGATAGTATGCAAATTTGGATGCAGCATAGGCCTACATGTTTTGCCAAGTTGAGAATTGTAGCCAATCACAGAGGTTTCTGTTGAGCGTGTGAACGTGATGTCCAATCAGAGGCGTTTAAGTCAGAATCCGCTCAGCTCTCCAGTTTGTACCGTTTCGCTATAAACCACGCTATAAAAGTACAAAAAATAAGAGATAGTATATAAATAAAAATTTTTATATTAGTGCTGCAAATGATTAATCGCAATTAATCGCATCCAAAATAAAAGTTTTTGTTTACATAATATATGCATAATATATAAATTCACACACATACAGTATATATTTAGAAAATATTTACATGTATATACATTTATATTACTTTTATTTAATATATAAACATAACATATTTTCTTAAATATTTACATGCATGTGTTTGTATTTATATATACATAATTAATATACATAGTACACATTCGTATATTATGTAAACAAGAAAAAATATTTTGGATGCGCTTAATCGTTTGACAGCAATATTTTATACACATAGCTAACATGTGGTTCGTTGTGCAGTATAGACAGACGTTTTCACTCACTGTGGGTGAACTGGAGTGATATCTTCTTCATTAATTATAAAGATGTCAATACATGTTGATAATTACATTTAAAAATGTGAAGCCTTTCTGCAGGTAGTACCAAATACCGGCTCGTTCCGAAACGCTCTGTGAAGAGCATCAACGGTTTCTATTTACAGCGTGTTTTGAAGCTTTGAGCATTGTAGCCAATCACAGACGTGTTTATGACTTTGTGAATGTGATGGCCAATCAGAGGCGTGTGAATCAGAATACGCACTGCACACTTGCTAGTCGTTCTGCTATAGTCAACAAAGTATAACAGTGTTAATAAGAGATTAATTGTGCAATATAGACAGATTTTTATGAGTTTTCACTCAGTAAGCTTGTGCTGCAGCTGAACTGAAGTGATGTCAGCTTCACTGATTATAAAGGAAGTGGTCTTTGCTCGAGTTCTGTGCATATAACCACTCATAATTTAACTAAATGTTTTATTTTTCATGATGCTAAGTACACACTGCTAAGTTTTGGGAGTGAAGACAGTCTTAAAATGTGGCAATGACTCTGAAAGTGCAATGTCTGATATTGCAACTAATTCCATTGCATAAAAATAAATTATAATAATAAATTCCATAGCAACAGAAAAAAAACAATGTGTCAAAATAGAACTGTGCGTTAAGTCTTGCAGTGTAAGTGCAAAGATAGATAGATAGATAGATAGATAGATAGATAGATAGATAGATAGATCTGCATCAGAAATGCATGAGTTTCTTTATTGTTCTTTGCAGATTCAAAAGGTTTCAGAGATGATTTTCTAAGCCCAGGTTTGTTCAGTGTTGTGCTGCTGTGATGAAACAGTCTGTTTGGATGCTTGTATTGGGATCAGATTAAAGCAGAGACGCTCAGGTCATGACATGACGAGAAAGCGTGTGTGATTAATGAGTTTGTCGTTAGCTGATGAGTGGCGTCATTCATGCAGTGTTTATGTCTACAGCAGCCCTGACTAATGCCATGAGAGACAGACACGCTCAAAACACCAACACGGTGTGTTTCGAACTACTGTACCGTATTTCAGGTTCAGATTTGTCCCAAAAAGAGAGTTAAATCTGACAGAACTTCCATTTGAAGACACTGAGAAATGTCTTCATTTGTAAAAATGACATATGCATAATACACTTTATTTATATGCATCATATTTGCAATGGAAGTCTGTGTGTTAAAGCATTCGAGACTTAATAAACTGATAACACTATATGGTTCAATATATTAACATTAATTAAACTGAACTATGAAACATACTTCTGAAGCATTTAGTTAATGTTCAACATTACCAACACATATTTAAAATCAGAATTTGCATCGGTGTATATTATTAATTGAACCAGAGCTGACATGAAAAAACAGCAAACCGTTGTATTATTTATCAAAGCTAACAAAGATTAATAAATACTGTAACAGATGTATTGCTCACTGTTAGTTAATGCATTATTTTTTGCATTATTGTAAATGGTTACCACTTACCATCAAAGGTTTCTACAGTAACAAATCTTGTTGATTATCCTCAGAAATTATGTAAACTATGTAAAGAGAGACAATCACAGAGGTTCAGCTCAGAATAAATGAAGCGTGAGGTGGGCGGGGTTTGTCAAATGTCACTCAACAGTTGCCCTTAACAACAGGGTTTTTAAACCTTAACCTTGAGACTAAACTGAAGAGATCATTGTTTCAGTTTCTATTTTGACTAAACTGAACTTGGAATAAAGAGAATATTTACTCTTCATTGACACACTCACTAGTCTTTGTTTCAATATGTTGAAAAGGAAATCCATGATGTAATACTTTTCAAAACTGAACACAATTATAATCTGTGAATTTCTGAACAATGTACGTTCATTTATTTATTAAAGAAACATAACCTTAGGAAAAGTCAAAAGATCACTTTTTTCATCTGAAAGTGAAAGTTTATGCAAGTAAAAGCTATTTATTCTGTTTGAAAACTTTTCAGAGTGACGTTGTTTTGGACTGTTTTTGAGCAATCACAAGTGATAAATTCACAGGGATTTAATTAAACTCCATTCATTACTGGTAATGCTCAATATATGTTCTAATACTGCACATTTCATACAATGATATTTAAATAAAACTTCTCATCAATATTGAAAAATATATAGATATATTTAACATTATAGTTTTGTGTGTGTGTGTGGTTTGTGTCTAATTTGACATTTCAATTTAAAGAATTACAAATTTTTAATGATTAAATAAGGCGTAAGTGCAGTGGCAAGACTTTGCATTTTTTCACATTCACTCATTAATGAGAAATTTCTGATCAGCTACAATATGGTTTTAGCTGAAAAATGAGCTAGGTCTCATGAAAATGCGTATAAATAGTACGCCAAATACAAACAGAAAATCGTTCTGTTGATGCATATGATACGCATCTGATCCTAATCCAACTCATTGAGTATCATATCCACGCCAAAGTCAATTTCTGCGTATAAATAATACGCCAAATCCAAACATTAACTCGTGCTACTGATGCGCACTTTCATGAGATCGGGTTAAAAATAAGCTACTAAGTAACAACTGGCTCCAAACAGACGCTGAATGTGAAACAGTGTTCAGATGGTGAACGCGTTATTAAAGACCAGACCGCTCTGAATGAACGTTACTGGAAGAACTTTAGTTCATAACTTTGAGAGAGAACCCAAACGTTCTGAGAACATTAGAGACGCTTTCTGAACTCAGAGACTGAAGGTGGACCTGGAAATCTGACATCATCATCATCATCATCATCATCATCAGGGCCTGATTTTCATCTGTGCTCCACATCCGACGCATAAAGAGTCTTTGTAGGCTCTGGATCGTCTGTTTTTCCACGGAACAAGAACGGAACAAATGCACTCACTGTGTGGGTCGCTCTTCTCGCGGATGCCGTCCACTCGACCGTCGGGATGGATCCGGAGGAAGAAGCCGCCGTTCTTGCAGTACAGCCGCTTGGGCTCCTTGAAGTTCACCGGAGGAAAGCCTCCGCTGGCGCCGTCCTCCGGTAAAGCGGGGAGCGTGGTGATTCCTCCCGCCGCCATCTCGGTCTCCGGAGCCCCTCCGCGGCCTCCCCGCGCCTCCTCCCCCGTCTCTCCCGTCTCCCTCCGCCGCTCCGCGGAGCCACGGAGCCTCATTACAGCGCGGAGAAACTCTTCAAGCTGAAGGACACTGTGTCTCCGACCGCAGAAAGAGAGCGGATCTGCGCTGAAGATGGTTTCTCTCTCTCTCTCTCTCTCTCTCTCTCTCTCTCTCACTCACCGCATTATTCAATCAACATAGCAGAGAGAGAGAGAGAGAGGAAACTAGTCCTGTCCCAAAGCATCTCACTCACAAATACACAGCAAAATGTGTTTATGACCAGTGAGCCCAAAATTATTTAAGACACATTCCCAGCACCATTCCTGATGCTGATACAAAGATATGTTGTTATGTGCATGCCTTTGCTATTTAGTTTATTATCTTTATTATTTTTACATGACTTTTTATTTTTAGTTAGTTGCTAAGGCAAAATATGTTTTTCATCTAATGTTTGTATTTCATTTTAGTTTAATTTCGATACCAGAAATTATATGTATTTATTTCAGTTTTTACAGGTTAATTTTTAGTTAATTTTAGCAATTAGTTTATGATATGATAATGATATGATAATAGCACTTTATTATAGTATATAGACGAGTCTGAATGTTTTCTTGCATGACAGTATCAGCAAATTTTTAGTGTAATATTTAGGCCTATTTTTCATTTTAGCTTTATTTCAGTCACCAAAATGATTTTTGATAGTTTAGTTTTTATGTGTTTTCATTCATTCATTCATTCATTCATATACAGTAGTCAACATTTGAAGTGGATCAAAACCTTACATCAAAGTTGTCCTAAAACCTAAAACGCGTTCTTGTCTTACCACAACTTTGATTACCTTTTTTTATCCATTTCAAATCTTGATTACTATATTCCAATATAGCTTTATTTTATTTCAGTTTTAGTGATTTTAGTACAACTCATTTCAGTTGTTTTTAAGGTTACGTTTTCAATGTAATATATTTAATTTGAGCTTAATTTCAATGACCAAAAACAATGTTAATAGTTTAAGTTTTAGTAAGTTTGTTATGTGCTTTTTTTCATTTTAATTAGTTAAATATTTGTATTTAGCTTTATTTTATTTCTGTTTTAGTTTTAGCAACTAAAATGTCTACAACTGAAATAAAAATATAAAATGATACAATATAAATAAAAGTTTTGTAAATAATTGTAAATTTAACATTTACAGTGGATTTCAAACCTTCATATATATATATATATATATATAATATATTATATATATATATATATATATATATATATATAATTTAAATGCGAGTGAAATATGTTGTTGATGTGGTCTGGGATGAGGAAGAGACTCTGTAGCTCACTGTAAACATGTGGCTCCAATCCTCACAACAGGCCACAAGCACTTCCTGTAAGATCTCTTTGATATCTCAGTTGTTTCTCCGAGATGGCATGCAATTAAATGAAGGATAAGATGAAATGTTTCTCAGATGTTTCTCCTGCAGTGATCACACATGAGATTCAGAGATTCAGAGAATATCTCTACAATGTCATCCACTGCTCGGATACAACGGTCAGAGATCTTGATCTGAGCTTATGATCAGAGCTGTTCCACACTCCTTTTATCCCTCTGTAGACGTTATACTAGATGACCTCCGGTGACCTTCCAGGAGAAAAGCCCTTCCACACGTCACAGTGGTTTCTCATCACGGATCTCCAGTTATAGAGAGAAGAGCATCTGGGTTCAGAGGAGCGTTCGAGGGATTCCCATCACTGACCACATCACGTCTGTGAGCGAATGGAGAGCTGTGCTCTCGCTCCATCTGCTTTTATGATAAAATAAAGAATAACCCGATGACAAGCCACAGTGACGCTCTAAAAGCTTCCATCCTCCCTCACGCAAAACCAGCAGAAAACCAGCTTCAGTTTTAGCTCAAACACAGCACGTGTCTGTCTTCAGACCGCTCATTACAAACCCTACAGCCCACACACACACACACACACACACACACACACACACACACACACTCAAACACACACACACAGTCACACACACACACACAGACCCACACCCACACACATAACCCAAAAAGAAACACCCCCACCCAAAAAGAAAAGAAAGAAAAAGAAAGAAAAGAAAGAAGAAAGAAAGAAAGAAAGAAAGAAAGAAAGAAAGAAAGAAAGAAAGAAAGAAAGAAAGAAGACATTAAATAAGATGCCTGGCTTGGCTTTCAGCTGAAATTGCAGCTAGTTGTCTTTGGAATAATTATTAATAAATTTCATAATAAATTTTCTGCTAAGATTTTATATTTCAATATAATTCAGCAGAAATGGGCAGTGTGCCATCACCTTGATTTGAATGTGCTTTTATCAGTTTTGAAAGTTGAAAAATGTGCTGAAAATGTATAGCGTTTTGTAGATTTTGGAGTATGAATGACAAAAGAGTTTGTGGATTTTGAAAATGTGGTCATTGCATACATTTTGTCTGAAAACAGTGAAAATGATTCACAGTTTGGTCTGCATGGACTTCTGAATCACTGAATGTGTGAACAGTTTTAAAAATGTGGCTTCAGTATTGAACAATGCCTGTTAGCAATTGAAAAATAAAATAAAAATAAACTGATGTTTTTTTTGTTTTTTTTTTAAATTAAATTAAAAATATAATAATACAAATAATACAAATACAAATTAAATAATGAATTTAAATATAATAATAAAAATAAATAAATAAAATAATAATACAAATACAAATTAAACTGATAATAATAATAATAATAATAACAATTATACAAAATCATGAAATAAACAGTTTGTGTTAGACAAAACACATTTGAAGTGAATCAACAGGTAAACAACATAGACAATATATTTTATTAAAACAAAAAAATATTATGAAAGTATCAAAATCTGATTCTAAAAACATGCACATTTTATTATTAATAATAATAATACTATTTAAAATAATAGAATAATAACAAATTAATTTATTTAAAATAATATTTTACTAAAAAAAATAAAGCGTGGATTAAAGAGTTTCTTCCTCAAAGCTG
Source organism: Cyprinus carpio (assembly GCF_018340385.1). NCBI lineage: Eukaryota > Metazoa > Chordata > Actinopteri > Cypriniformes > Cyprinidae > Cyprinus > Cyprinus carpio. The sequence continues at coordinate 25,334,979 of NC_056610.1, forward strand.
TCCGCACTAATCAGAAGCGCACTGCGTACTAAGTCTGTAGTACACTGGTGAGCGGCGGCCTCTGGCGGCGGGACAATGAACTCCGGACTGTAGTTTATTCTTAAGGGTGATTGCGTAATTTCCGCTATTAGTCCTTCACCGAGCCGCTGCTGTGACTCGTGACTGTCAGAGAGCATCCTGGCGTGAGTTTATTAATCCTCATAAACTCACAGAAATAACTGCAGACATGTGGAGGATTCAGAGTCTAGTGGGCAGAGAAACACTCACGAGCTGCGATACACTGTTACATCGATATAATACATTAATACACTGTTACATCAATACTGTTACATCGCTATGATACATTAATACACTGTTACATCAATACTTTAACATCAATATGATACATTAATACACTGTTACATCGATATAATACATTAATACACTGTTACATCAATACTGTTACATCAGTATGATACATTAATACACTGTTACATCAATACTGTTACATCAGTATGATACATTAATACACTGTTACATCGATACTGTTACATCAGTATGATACATTTGATAATTTTCCGCACATCAAAACTGCACTGGTCAGAATAAGAATAAAAACAGATAAGTTGCATGGGTGTACTGGTTTATTTTTTATTAAACAAAGTAATAGTAATACTAATTATTACTTCTCTTCTGTGTTTATTATGACTTTATATGTAAAGTCATAAATATATTAAATGTAATGTAAATATAATTATAGAAATATAGAAAATATTTTATTTATTAAAAATCTAAAAAAATACATCGTAAATGTAAATATAATTGTAAAAATTACTACAAAAAATGCTACAATATCATATTCAAATAAAAAGATCTAAATATATAAATTATGATAAGAATATAAAAAGCAAATTTGATGAAATATAACAAATATAAAACTAAAAATATGTTGTACATTTAAATACATTTAAAATATAATAAGAAAAATATTATATATATATATAGGATATATATATATATATATATATATATATATATATATATAATATATATATATATATATATATATATATATAAAAATCTAAATGGCCAATTTAAATATGTAAAATATAATAAAAAATATTTAAAATATTATATATTGACTAGTGTAATTTTAACTTTGATACAGTACCTTGAAAAATATAGATTTTTTTACACTATTTTTGATAGAACAGGGAATTTACTTTGCTCTTTAAGATGAAATACTACCATTTATCATTGTTTATTCGGGCCATCAGAATATATTTAAGTAGAATATTTTGGAATATAGCTGTTTGCAAGATTGTTTACAAGAAAAAGAGCTGTTCCACACTATTGAAAAATATATAATTAGTTTTTTATTGGACCGCATCAATATAATATAAACATTTAACTCTAAAATGTTAACTCTAAATTGTATGTAATCTTGGTTTCAAACTGTCCTGTGGAGGTCACATGGTGTCATTTTCTTGTTTTCTATGTTATTCAGACATTGTTTATATGATTATATTAAAACATTAAGCTCACATATTCATTCAGAAGCAGAAGAATTATTGTTTGTCAAGAATTTACAACAAAACCATTTAATTGGCACCGTTTTACTGCTAAATTAATCACATGTGCCAAAGGTTTCATTAACATGTGCCTTAATCAGATGTGTGCAGTTCATGGAAAGCCAGTGGTGTTTTGTCATGAGCCTAAATATCAGAGCCAGCTTTGTGTTTTTGCCTTTCATTATCATTATGAGGTTCAGTGAGTGTCATTTCACGCTAAAGCACTGTAAAACAAATGTAAAAATACATTTTAGGAAAAAAAAAAATTAGTGAACATTGTAGGAAACATTTTTGTAACCTTTAAATAACGTTCTAATCATGTTAAGAAAACTGGACATTTCAGTGTTCCTAAAATATATTAAAATTAAAGTTAAAATAACGTTATATTTAGCATAAAAAGCTAATAGAGCACTCACTGTAAGAAAGGTTTTTGTAACCTTTTAATAACTTCATAATCGTGATAAGAAAACTGGACATCTCAGTGTTTTAGAAACATTTCAAAACAATATTCCCACTACATTTTTAAAACCTAAATGTGTTACCTGGGTATATTTTATTGAAGTGAATTTACCAAAAATATGAGATGTTTGTTTTAGAATGTTTTAAATTCATATGTGTAGTGTCCGTTTAAATAAACCCTGTAAGTACCATTAATCTATGCATTTCAATAACAAAAAAATAAATATTTAGTCGACGCTCAATCCATCCAATCATTCTACGTGCCTCATGAATATTAAATCAGTTTCTAGACGCTCTAGGAAACTCGCGACGCGATGACAGAGAAACCTGATTAATATTCATGTAGTACCTTGCGCTCGGCGCTTTGATTGGTCAGTGTGAGCGCACACAGAGACAGCGGCGCGGGGCGCATGCGCAGAGAGGCGCGCATACTGTACGCGGTGCGGAGAGCAGAGGAGCGGTCTCAGATTGCGGGCGTCTGGGCTTTAAAAGCGGGCGTCTCCTCGCGGCTCCGCATCAGCATCTTCCGGCGAGAGAACAGCGGAGCAAGCTGGTAAGTGACAGTGTCTGGACGCATGACGTCATGCTCTCACACACACATTATTGATAATTCCGATTGATTTGATGCATCTTCGGTGCTGCAACTTCATAGAATTGATGCGTGCATTGAGTTTGTTATGCACAGGATGCGCGTGACGAGAGCGTGACTTGACACTTCTCGCTGTCACATCAATGCAATGCAGGAATAATGTGTAATAATGTTGTTTAATGATGCTGCTGCATGGAGCATTTGTTGCAGGATGTGTGTTTAAGTTCAGATGTGCGTCATGCATCGCACAGAATGTGTTGGGCCGATCAGAAGCGATCTGTCATGATCAGGAGGACAAACAACTTCTGTGCATCATGATGTCATGGCTGGATTTCCATCAAACTTTGAAAAAATTGACTTATTTTAAAGACTTAAAATGCAAGGCTTAACAGCACAAATATTTATGACATTTCTATTGATTGTGTATTGCATATAGGATTATAATCAAAGAGCTGTATAGTGTCTTTTACTATATTATGCATTATTGAGTCCTCCTTTTTTCTAGTAGGCTATATCTAATTTCAAATCTTATTGCATGTATGATTTGTAATCAGTCAGAATATGCAATTATTGCAGTACTATACTGTAATAAAGTTAGTAGATCTTGCATTCTTGATGGTATATCTTATTTCAGATTTTATTGCATATAATATATGCATTTATTGTTGTGCTTTTATTATTGTTCTATACTGTTCTAATGCCTTGAGTGTAAGAAAGGCGCATTACAAATAAAATGTATTATTATTATTATTATTATTATTATAGGATTAATCAAATAGTAGTATGAATTACCCAGTAGTCTATATTATTAATCAGATTCTCTTGCATTTAGGATTATAATCAGAGTTAGAATACGCAATATTAGCAATAAAGTTTTAGTCTTGCACTTCTGCGGTTATATCATATGCTTAATTTTATTGCATATGATATTATAATCAGATATAGCATATATTATTTTCCATGTGTCTTTTGCTACATTATGCAATATTGCACTAATCTTGCATTTTATCTTATTTCAAATCTTATTGCACAATTAAAATGAGTCAGAATATGCAATTACTGTAATACTATACTAAGGTTATTAAGCTTTGCATATTTGCTGTTATATCTGATTTCAACCCTTATTGAATATAGGATTATAATCATAAGTTCCATATATTTTCTTTTGTCTTTTTCAATGCAATACTGTACTATACTAGTCTTGCAATGTTATTGCTTATAGGATTATAATCCAATTTATCATAAATTATTTTTCAATAGTCTTAAATAGTGAAGTTACTGAATCTCGCATTTTTCTTGGTATATCCGATTACAAATTTTAAAGCATTAAGTCTTGCATTTTTTTGCTTTTATTTTTTATTTTACATTTTATTGCATATGGATTATAATTAGTTTTTGCAAAGATAATTTTCCAAAACTATTTTACAATGCAATATTGCACTATACTGTTATAAACTTGCATTTTTGCATTTTATTTCAAATTGTATTGTATTTAGGATTATAATCAAAGAGTTGGATGAATTATCCAATAGTCTTTAACTGTATTATGCAATACTACAGTTACTTAAGTTACACTATACTTACAGAGTCTTGCATTTTTTCTGGTATATCCTATTTCAGATTTTTTTGTAAACTATTTTCCAAGAGTATTTTACTGTAATATTTTTTTCACACTAAGGGTCTTGCTGTTAAATTCTATTAATATATAGAAATATAAACTATTTGTTTTGTGCAGTTTTACAGACCAGTCCCAGTAAAGATGTTTAAAAGTGTTAAAAGGAGTTAAAACAGCTTAATCCTTATGATTTTCTTTAAATATGCATTTAATATCCAGTTGTGTTCTTGAATAACTTTATATCTAAGTAAATCCGAGTTATTAATGAACACAATAACATCATTCTGAATACAGTATCAGGGTTGTGATCAGTCAAAACACCATTTGGCTGATGCACAGAAAAACAGTCACGCATGTGGAGACTGACACACACATCGTGTGTGTGTGTGTGTGTGTGTGTGTGTGTGTTGCATGCGGGTTGTTGTGCTGAATAATGCTGTATAATCACACTGATCTTCAGTGGAAATCTGCAGAAAACACATTTTCCAGCCCAGTCCGTCACAGCTGTGTGTGTGTGTGTGTGTGTGTGTGTGTGTGTGGACTGAACCTGTTTGTCGGAGTTTAACGTGAGACGCTGTGCTGACTGTGCAGTTCATGTAAAGGTGATCAGGTCTAAAAGTCACAAACACACAGTGAAACACAGCTGATTATCAGAGCAAATGTTATTATTCATTCTCATTCTCAGTTATGTTTCATACGAAGTCTCAAATTCATCTCAGGTGGCAACAGACGCAAATGTAGCTGTAGATTTCTTTATTTAAAGAAATTCTTTATGGCTCAATCCAGTCAGCAGCTTATAAAAATTATATATAATATAGAAGAGTCAGCAGTGTTGGGGAAAGTTACTTTTAAAAGTAATGCATTACAATGTTGTTACTCCCTAAAGTAGTAACTAATTGTGATACTTAATTACTTTTTATGGAAAGTAATGTATTATGATACTTCTGTGTTACTGTTTCTCATCTGGCCTGGCTTGTTTGTTTATTGTTTATAAAAAAGATGTTTTAAGATGTTTATGTTTATCTGATGTCATCTTTGCTTATTTGTAGGGTTGAAATGGATCATGAAATGTCAGCAGCAAAGACACTGGTTAATAAAATCGCATTAAATACATAAAGGATATTTGTGTTACTTAACATGTATTTTTGTGTTTGCGTTTCACTGTCTCCATGGCAACACCAGAGCTGTCAGTCAATACACGGGAAACAAAGTAACTGGTGCTACTTATTTGAAAAAGTAACTTGTCAGGTTACTTGTAATGCATTACCTCCAACTCTGGAAGTCAATATAAACAACTTTAGTGATCATTACAAGTACAAAAGTAGATGATAGAATTAGTGTGGGTGGCAGGTGAGAAATGTTTGAGTTCATATTGAGATCTCTGACAAATCTGAGCACATTCTGGCACATTATTGAGAGCTCTTGAGGAGACTCGTCAAGAAATCTAGAGAGAAACATAAGAGAAACAGGAAAGGAGTAAAAATATCCATTTAATCTCACTGAGATATCAACAAGATCTCACATGTGTGATATTCTTTAATATGAGAAAATAATACTAAGATGTGATTATATTTGAGTGTGTTCTCCTTTGGCAAATATCTAAACATCCTTTCCCAGCTCTGTTTTCAGTGACTGGAGTTAATGAAACTAATTAGTTAGAATTGGTGGTGAAATGATTAGATTCAAATAGAATTGCAAGATAAAAAGTAAGAATTACAAGAAAAAGTCAGAATTGTGAGAAAAAAAATAGAATTGCGAGATATAAAGTTAGAATTAATTTAAAATGAAAGTAAAAAATAGAATTGTTATGAAAAGTATGAATTGCGAGAAAAAAAATGTAATTGTAAGAAAAAGTCTGAATTGCAAAATATAAAGCCAGAATTACAAGAATGTTTTTAATTGCGTGAAAAAAGTCAGAATTGTAAGAAAAAATAGAATTGCAAGATATAAAAAACATAAACCCCAAAAAATAAAAACTAAAGAATTGCAGAAGCACTAAGAAATGTGAGGAAAAATTTAAATTGTGAGATATAAACCCAGAACTGCAAGATAAAATAGAATTGTGAGATTTCAATTAAATTAATTCTTATTTTTTATCCCGTGGCAGAAACAAGCATCTATAGCATGAGACCTGAAACATGAATTATAAATTAACCATCGTTCTCTTTCTCTCTCCGCAGACGATTAATCATTTGCGATGATGTCACTGCAGAAGCCTCCCCTCAGACGCAGCGCATCGACCGTAGAATCGACCAATCACAGCGGGCCTATATTGACTCCGCCCACCTCGCTCAACTTACGCTCCTCCCACAACCAGCAGCTGAGCTGCGACACCATAAAGGAGGGCGTGGTCGCCGTTTCCAAGGAAACACAGAGCTCGAAAAGTCGACAGAAGTATGCGCTGACCAATATCCAAAATGCAATGGGTTTAAGCCAAAGCCCCGCCCCTTTGACCCAAAGCCATGCCTCCTCTGACCGAAAACCCGCCCACCCCACGAAATCCGCCTCGTCCTCATCCCTCTACTGCTCCTCGCTCTCCTTCTCCACCTCCAATCCCAAACTGGCCAAAAACGGCACGAACCTTCAGCTCAAAGAGGAGCAGCTGGACCTCAACAAGAACGACAGGAACCTGGTGAGGAGCAGCTGGGATTGGCTGGAGGGGAAGGACAACCAGAAGAACCCCACCATCAGGAGGAGGACCAAGAGCTTTCTAGAGTACCATCGAGAAGAGGAGGTGCCGACCAGCCCGAATAAAGACACGCAGCCCGAGGAGAAACACCTCCTGCCCAAACTAGAGGCGCAGACGTGGGCGAAAGAGAACCACGTGGAGGTGCACCTCACCCTCCCCCAGAACCACCTGCTCCTGCTGGCCAGCGAGGAAGAGGAGGAGGAGGAGGAGAGTCCTGGAGAGACGCTGGAGGTTCACGAACACTCGCTCCGGCCCAATAACGAGCGCATCAGCCGCATCAGAGACGGGTCTCTGCTGAGGAGTCCGTTACGCCTGAAGCTGAGAGGAGATGAGCCGGAGGAGTCGCCCGAACGCCCGGCCAGACCCGAGAAACAGGAGGAGGAGGAGGACTCCAGCTGGACCACGCTGTCACAGGAGAGCCCGTCTGTGGAGACGCCTCAGGACACAGGTGACCAGCAGACAGATGCGCTCTCCTGCTCCTCAAGGCTGCGTTTATTTAATCAAACATACTGTAAAAATTCTGAAATATTATTAGAATTTAAAATAGCTGTTTCATATGAGAATATATCGTAACATGTAATTTATTTCCTGTGATACAAAGCTGAATTTTCAGCATCATTACTCTATTCTTCAGTGTCACATGATCTTCAGAAATCATTCTAATATGATGATTTACTGCTCAAGAAACATTTCTGATTATTATCAATGTTGAAAACAGTTGTGCTGCACAATATTTTTTGTGGAAACTGTGATACATTTTATTTTTCAGGATTCACAGATGAATAGAAAGTTCAAAAGAACAGCATTTATTTGCAATAGAACTCTTTTGTAACATTAGAAATGCCTTTAGTGGCATTTTGATGAATAAAAAAAGTTATTTCACAAAAAGCCAAAATCTTTCCAACCCTGAACTTTTCAGCAGTAGTATTTCTGTCTGAAGTTTATATTTATCTCCTGTGTAGCAGGAAGCAGCAGTTGCTATGACGACATACAGTTTCTGAAGCATGTGTGTGTGTGTGTGTGTGTGTGTGTGTGTGTGTGTGTGTGTGTGTGTGTTGTAGGTGTTTGGGAAGAGCCTCCTCAGGTTCAGGACGTGTCTCAGGAGTGTTTCTGGCGTGTTTCAGCCGATTCCACTCCGCGAGATCAGTCTGTGTCTGGCGATGCCCACTCTGACCAGGAGGCGGAGCCGAGGCTGAAGGGGGCGTGTCTTCCTGTGCCCTGCACTAAAGCACAGACTGAGGTCAGATTCTTCACATAAATTATGAAATAATGATTAAAAAATTTTTTTTTTTTTGAAGTTGGAACGAAATAGAAACTTCAATCTTTTCTTCCCAATAATAACGTATATCAGTGAAACAGCTTCTTGAAAGAGAAAAAAAGATTTTGTCCGTCAGGAATTGATTGAATCGCCTAAAACTAAAAGCATTAAAATATATATATATTTTATTACTTGAAAAAAATAAAAAATAAAAATGAACTAAAATGAGGTAAAAAAAAAAAAGGTTTTTATATATGAACTTGAACTTATTTCAAAAATTTTTAATTTGATTGAGTTTAAATTGGTATACTAAAATAACTATGAAAATGAAAATTTTATAAAAATGAAAATGAAAAAATGTGTCCCAGGGAACACATGTCAGGTAAAAAAAAAAAATCAATTAAACTCAATACACTTCAAAACTCTTTAGAAAAAATCTAATGAAAAAATCAAAAAAACAAACAAAAATACAAATTCAAAATAAATAAATATATATTACAAAAAAGACAAACAAAATGACTAAAATCTGAACTAAAATTAAAATGAAATCATAAAAATGAATGCAAAATATTAATAAAAATAAATTAAATTAATAAAACAGTTTTTTTGAGTGAATTTTTGACTAAATGCCTGCAATAATGTCTAAAATATTGCATGTTTATTCTACAACATAAAAAATGAAAAAAACTTGACATTTTAAATTAAAACTAAATCCAAAATATGAATTAAAATAATTCCATTTTTTTTGTTACATTTTGGTAAACACAAGCCCAAGATTTTCATGTTTTATTCTACAACATAAAATATTTCAGTAATGTTTTAAGCTCTTACTTGTCTTAAAAAGCTCAAAAGTGTCTTCATGGGACTACAGAGGTTGTCATTAATCACCGTCACAGCAAACATCATCTACTCACTAGCTGTGTTTATACCAGTGCTCTGGTAAACTATTCTAACTTAACCTTTCCAACTGCTAGACTGAAAGTGTTTGAAAGAGTCGTCTGGAGTTTAGTGATGACAGTGCTGACTAAAAACATACTGTCGAATAAATGCTCTTTGTTTTTGCGATCGGCACAGTATTAAACAGATGCGTGTGAGCTTCATCTATTCACACAAAGCACAAATAACACTAGGTATAATCACAGAATGACAAATAACTTCAATCAGCAACAATAAATACGGTATTAACAGATGCAGCAAACAGTGAAACATAAGCATAGTTAGGCTATCTGCATATTATAGTATACTGTATTATTATCCACAGATTCCAAACCTTTCTCAAAAGTGCTCACATTTTCAAAAATGCACAAAATAGTGCACAGAAACTATTATTTGCAGTTATTTGCGATGCTCTCACGCAGTGAAAAATACATCACGGAGCAAAGAGGAAACTGACAGCGTGCCAACAGTCAAGACAGAGCAGGTTACTTTTCGTTTAAAACAAAGTCTCAGCAAATATGTCCTTTTTTAAGAAATTCAAAGAGTAAGTAGTGTTTTGTGGCTCTTTAATGTGTCGTGGCATCGCTGTAGCGCCTCGTGAGCTGATCATCTTTTCCTCTTTACTAGATATTATAGCACAAAATAAACATGAATGAACATCAGAAGGTTTCTTGTTTCAACCGCAGAAAGATGTCTAGAAACACATGTAATGCATCAACTAAAATGTTGCACAATTCAAAAAATAAAATGATGAAAAAAATATACACCAAAAATGCTTCTAAATGGCTGAAATGGTGACGCCTCATCGAACAAATAACTGGCGAACTTCACAACACTGACACAGTTATTGAGCTGAACTGAATCAACACTGATCTGAATAATGATGCTGTTGTCTTCTTCTGAATTTTGCAACACTGTTTGTTTCTACGAACAAAATATGTTCTAAAAACGTTTCGCTAATGTTGTGAAAATGAGTTTTTAAAACTCTTTTTATGTAAACGTTAATGGAACTTTCCGTTTGATCATTTCAGTGATAGATTTGAATGCTGTCTGAACATTACGAAACATAGTAACATTTAAAACAACGTTAAACAAACGTCCAGAAAAAAACAACATTTCATGAATAATGTATAAATAATGTTTTTCTCCTAATGTTCTGAGAACTTTTGTTAATGTTGAATGAATGTTGTATTAACGTTACTGCAAGATTTGTTCATAACTTTGAGGGAACCTTGCCAGAACGTTCTGAAATAATTTCCTGTTAGCTGGGAATCTGTATTTTATAAGGCACTATAGAAGTAAATGTGACTTGTGTTTAATGTGTGTGTGTGTGTAGAGGCCCAGCAGCATCGTGTCGGACAGCTCTGTTGAACCCGTTCCTTCATCAGCAGCCTCTTCACCCTCCTCTTCCTCGCTGTGCTATGAGGCGATGGGCCGCGCCGCCGGGCTCCTCAACAACAACTACCTGGTAAACACTGACGATAAACACAGTGACGACTGACACAGCGCTTTATACAGGCTTCATCCAGTTATTCTAATGAACAGTGCACAAACTGTCTGTACAGGACCTGACAGAGACATGCGAGTCCCGCGAGAGAGAGCGACAGATGAGCCGAGTGAGTCTGGGAGCTCAGGGCGGCCCGTACAGCTTCATCAACCACAGGTGAACACAAACACACCTGAGTGTCATATTCATCATTCAGAGACTGTACACGCTTCACACGGACCGCTTCTCTCTGCAGAGCTAAAGTCCCATCAGCCCCCGCAGACACCGTCATCCCCATCAACGACCCGGAGACGCAGGTGAACCCTCATATCGAGCACTTCATTACTTAAGAACCACTCTGTGACTCATAGAAGTGTTGTTGCTGTAACAACAAACAATACAATTAACAATACAATTTGCAACAAGTAAAATGAAACAATGACAAGGGATGACATGAAATAATATAATAAATGATAATATAATATAATATAATAAATGACTAAATAGTTGTTTTTATTAATTTCAACAAAATTGTACAACAAATATAATATAATATATAAAATATGACTAAATAATAATAATAATAATAGTAATTATAATAATAATAATTATTATTATTATGTATTAAATAAAAAAAAAAAAAAAATAAATATATATATATATATATATATATAGTATATATATATATATATTTTTTTTTTTTTTTTTTTTTTTTTTTCTTTGTACCGCAAAATAATTGTTCTTATTAATTTCAACAGAATTGTCCAATATAATATAATATAATATAATATAATATAATATAATATAATATAATATAATATGACTAAATAATAATAATAATAATAATAATAATAATAATAGTAATTATTATTGATTATTGTTATTATTATTTATTAACATGAAAAAAAAAATCTTATCTATCCCAAAATAGTTGTTCTTATTAATTTCAACAGAATTGTCCAATATAATATAATATGATATGATATAATATAATAATATACAAAAATATTACATAAATATATTAATAAAAAATAAGCAATAAATGAACAATATAACATAAATACATGAATATTATATATTTTAGTTGTTATTAATAATTACTAAATAATATATAAATATTATATCTTTTTTGTTAATATTAATTACTAAATATAAAATAACTTTTTTTTTTTTCCTGTCTACCGCAAAATATTTTCTCTAATTATAATGAACTTGGAAATCTTAGTTAAAACCTGGGATGTTTTTCTCTGTAATTCAAGAAGGACATCAGCATATATTTCTGGGAAAATGTACGTTTTGAAGATGTATGTCTGGATATTTTGGTATGAAATCTTCCCAGCAATCACAAAATTATAAAAGCGTTGTTCGAGAAGATAGAATTGGTATTACTGTACATAACAGAAACAAAACCACTTCTTCTTTGATTTCAGTTAAATTATTGAAAGAGGTAAAAATAAGTAATGAGATCTCATTCCAGAATGAGACTGAATTATGTGTTGATTTATTTTCAAAAGCACAAAAAGAACAGTTTTGGATGAATTTCCATGAATTTAGCTGAGAAAACATAGCAAGGGTAAAAATTCTGAAGGATTTTAATATTAATCTCTTGTTTGGTGTTACAGAATGATTATATTCTGATATTATGGAAAGACATTGAAGAATAACTCTGTGGCCATAAACCCACAGCTTTGTAAAAAAACACATTTACAGTATGTTACATGAGCTCTGGATTCAGATTTAACAACAGCGACATCGAGTGCTGCCTCCTGGAACTGTGTGTGTGTGTGTGTGTGTGTGTGTGTGTGTGATTGAGAGACTGCAGCTGAACGCAGGGCACGTGCAACAGCAGCAGTCTGAAGCAGTGCATTGTGGGAACAGAAGAATGACATCATCTTTGAGTTTAATAACAAACAGCTAATTTCCAACATACAAGAATGCACTGCTAACAGTATCTGTTACAAAATAAATCAATGATTCGATTTAGAGGAATTAATACCAAAGGAACATTATATGAAATTAATCAGTTTATGAATTATATATTTAATTATTAATTTTATCAAGAAAATTGAAATTACCAGATCGTGTGTGTGTGTGTGTGTGTGTATAGTCTGTAAAACTGTGAAACATTTTAGTAAAGTGCTCTGCTTTAAATGATACTAGAACACCATCTATAAAAAATAACTACAATAAACAACAAAAAAAAAAAGATAAATATATTAGAATTAGAAAATATGTTTAAAAGATTGTATACAACAGTGTTATTATACATACATATATATATATATACACACATATACACACACACACACAAACACACACACTTGAAATTAAATGCTAACTGAAAAAAAAAAATTATAATAAAAAAAAATCACCAAGGAAACATTTTTCATTTTATTTAGTTTAAACTAATATATTAAAATAAATGAAATGAAATAAAATGAAAATAAAATAATAATAATAATAGACAAATAATAATAAAAAAACTAATAAAAAAGGACAAAAATAGAGAACAAAATTACTTATTACTTTAAACATTAACTAAAATTAACAACAAATCTAATTTAATACATTAGCAAAAACTATCTCAGTGATATGCTAAAATAACACTGGTATATAACTTTTTTTTAATTATATTGTTCAATTATTGTATGTAACTCATTGACGTCGATATTGTTATTGAGCCATATTCAAATAAAACTGTTGATTGCAACATTCAGATAAATATCATCCTCTTGCTTGTGTGCTTCTCATAATTAGTGAATATGCATATAAACATCTTTTTAATTAACAGAGTGGAAAAATCATGGATGATAGTAAGACATGCAAACGTAAAAGAAAACCAAACAAAAGTTCTTCACTGCTCCTAACCTTTCACAGATTTAGGAGCTTGTTTTAGTGTTAAAGTGCTTTATGTAAATGGGCGAGTTATGAGATGTGTGAATGTGGCGCTGGTGTGTTGCAGGTGTTTGCGGTGTGTTATCTGGGCTGGCTGGAGGTGCGAGACGCAGATGTGCGGTCCGTGAGGAGCGGCGCGGTGTTGAGCGACTGCATCCAGCAGCTGCAGCAGCGCAGAGAGACGCAGAGGCCGAGGGTGAGACGCAGACGCAGACAGACAGCTGTCTGACCTCATTCACACGCTCACTTCTCTCTCGTCTCGCTCTCAGACTCAAGCCATGCTGCTGGTGCTGCAGGACATCACTCTGACCCTCATCGACCCCGCTGACCACACCCTCCTGCACTCTCAGCCAATCAGCTGCATCCGCGTCTGGGGAGTGGGGCGGGGCTTCAGCAGGTCAGTGACTACATTATTCTCATGTGTCCCTGCAGCACAGAAGCAGTCATCAGTAGCACAGGTATATTTGTAGCAATAGACAACAATACATTGTATGGGTCAAAATTATACATTTCTCTTTTATGCCAAAAATCATGAGGATATTAAGTAAAGATCATGTTCCATGAAGATATTTTGCAAACGTCCTACTGTAAATATATCAAAACTTAATTTTTGATTAGTAATATGCTTTGCTAAGAACTTCATTTGAACAACTTTAAAGATGATTTTCTCAATATTTAGATTTTTTTGCTCCCTCAGATTCCAGATTTTCAAATAGTTGTATCTCAGACAAATATTGTCCTCCTAACAAACCACACATCAATGGAGAGATTATTTATTCAGAACACAGATGATGCATAAATCTCAGTTTCAGAAACTGACCCTTATGACTTGGTTAATGGTCATCAGCATCGGAAATCCTCAAAAGTTTTTCATATTTGTGTTTTTGTTTAAATATATGTACATTTATAAACACTGTTCTTTGCATCAAATTACAAAAAAAAAAAATCTGATTTTCAATCAATTTTAAAGCAACTTCTGTAATGAATGTTAGTGTACTGCATACTGCAAACTACATACAATGTGAAAACTACACGTTATGCAACCAAAACACAGTGTTTTAGACAGCAGTGTGTTCACTGTCACATGATCTCGTTTTGTTGCGTATTTCATTCATTCAGTTATCATCACAAATAAATGTGCTTATTGTATTATACAATTTTTTTGTCAAATAATGTCAATGTTCAGAATAGCATACTAACAAATTACAAACTATACAAATTGGGAATTGTCCGCATTTGTTAAAATACTGCATTTGCCAAAATATTATCCATAACTAAAACAAACTAAAAACATTCAACTAAAAACTGAAATAAAATAAACATCACCTGAAATAAAATAAAATATATATTTAAAGAATATTTCAGTTTCTCATTTAGTTTAAAATAAGAACTAAAATAAGTAAAACAAAACTAATAATTACAAATTAAGTATTATACTGACATACACACACACACACACACATATATATATATATATAAATCATACATACATAAAATCATCAAACATCAAAATTACTAAAAAAAAAAAATAATTACTAGAAAATATAAAAATCTAAAAAATAAAAATAAATAAAACTAAAGACTGATAGTTCTTAGAGTCAGGGTTATTAGTTAACTAAAACTAAGATTAAAAGTAAACGTAAAAACATTTTTGTTACTTGAAATAAAATAAAATAACATAATATAAAATAATATACATAATATAAACGTGATGCACTGTAACTAAAAATGACAAAAACACACCACAAAATAACTAAAACTTTAACCAAAATAATAAAAACTAGAATAGTATCTCAATGAGACTAAAACCATCCTATGTTCCTTCAACGCAGGGCATAACATGTGAAGTCAGCTTTGGTGGTTTACTGCACATTTTAACAAATATAGTGGATCATGTGTGTATTTTATTGAAAAAAAAAAAAAAAACACTTTTGCTTCTAAAAACATTCATCTGCTTTTTCGGGAGCAACAGTGTGCAGATATTTATTTTTATTTTTATTTTTTTGCATTTTTCTATGATTTATATTTCTTGGCTGTGCATGAGTTTTAATTAAAAAATAATAATAAAATGAATAAAAACTATATACAGTAGACAAAAAAAAAAAATGACAAACACTCAACAAAAATACTCAAATGAAAAACAAAAACGAATTCAAAATATTAACAAAACAATTTTATAATAGTATATCAATGAGACTAAAATCACACTTTCATCACAAGTTGAACGTAGTCAGTGTACTCTTTTTTTTATTATAATGTTATTTTTGTGTAATTTAACATATTTTATAGAACAAAATACACAATGTAATCATGCACACTTACTCTAAAACATAGTCGGCACACTTTGCTAAAAGTAGAACGTAACTCTATTTTCAGTTCAGTTTCCAGAACACACTGTGTATATTATGTCACAGTACACTCAGTAGCTTCATCACACGGTCTGTCTGTGTTTGGGTAAATAACTGACTAACTAAAAATAACTGACAGATTCGTGGGTGTGATTAACCCATTACACATGACTCCAGGATGATGGAAGACTTTCATTCAAATCATCTTTTTCCAGTTTGAGTGAGTTTGATGGTGTGATCGCAGTAGCGGCGCTCGCCTCCAGGTGTCGCTGCAGACCGAGACTCACATCAACCTGCTCTCCACATAAAGATGTGTGTTATTAATGTGTAAAACATCATCCCATCAACTTTAATGGCTTTTGTATATATTATAAAGTGTTACCTCAAGTTGTTTCATATAAAAGTATCTGCTTATATAAATATTCGACTAGTTAATAAACATATCATGCTGTTTTAAACTGTTTCGTACTGCAGACTGCTGTAAAAAAATACTAGTCAGTGTGCACTATATACTACATAATTAGTAAACTTAGTGTTTTATTCTGAACATACCCAAATGAGTCACAAAAAGACTGATAGTGCTTCCGGGCAGGGTTATTATAGGGAACTAAAACCATTAAAAATAATAATAGTAAAGATTAAAAAAAAAAAACCTCTCACATTCACAATATTCCAAAACAAAACATCTATATTAAAATTATATAAAACTTATAAAAAAAAAAAATAATAAAAAGAAAAAAGAAAATGAAAACATTTGTTACTTTAAATAAAACATATTTTTAATATATTTTGTCAACATTGCAGCAAAATTTCTATTTTAATTTTGTTTAATTTGCATAAAAAAAACTGAAATTACTAAAAATTATATTGATATAAAAAAAATTCAAAATTAAGGAATGCAAATATAAAATTTGCAGATTTTTTGGGGGGGGGATTTTAAATGTTATTTTAAACCCTGTAAGAGTACTATAATAAGAGACACTGATAGAAATAGAGTAGAGATGTCAGAGACCATAAACCTGGTTAAGAAAGGAAAATGGAAAAAGATTGTGTGTTTCTTTCCCTTTGCTTTTAGAGAAACACACACACACACACACACACACACACACACACACACAGAGAGAGAGTTCTATACAATATGAATGAGTGTCTTTGGGTGGATGAAGTCATTGCGCTATATTTGGAGCACTCAGCGTTTTCTGTGTTCGTGTACACGTGGTTTTGAAGCGATGAAGTCACAGCTCTATATATGGAGCTGAGAGAGAGAGAGAGAGAGAGAGAGAGTGTGTGTGTGTGTGTGTGTGTGTGTGTGGACTCCTCCCTCTTTTTTTATTGTACTCTGATAGTAAAACACATTCTCATTTCACCTAATAAATACCGACGTGTTTCATCTCTTTAACTCTCTGAAAGCGAGACACATTTTCAAATTAGCATTTTTTTTTCCAGATTTTGTTTCGATTTGTATTTTTAACTTTTTCTTTTGTTATTTTTTTACTAATTTCACCATCTGTGATTCCTCTTTATCTTGGTCTGTTTTGTTCCAATCCTCTGGTTTCCACTTCCTGTGTTTCTGTTGATTGTCCAGCATCTCTTCCTCAGCAGTAGAGAGAGAGAGAGAGAGAGCGGGCGAGCGAGGGCAGGTTGGTGGAGTGTGCTGGGCTCTCAGAGCGTGTGTGTGTTTGCTGAGGGAGGGACGGATCAGAGACGGAGGGACGTAAGGGGAGATCAGAGCAGGTTCAGAGAGTGTGTTTGTGCTGGATGCTGGTCGTCGTGGCGATGGTCGTGGTGACCCAGAGTGCAGCTGGATGCTGATGAGTGACATCAGTGTGAGTACACACACACACACACACACACACACCGCATTGCTCTGCTGTGTCCGTGCACTCGTGTGTGTTTGATTTACTTTGAGGATTAAATTGTCTGCTACATTTAGTCTTTTTTGGGCAGTCATCATAATTGTTGTATATAAAAATGTATGAAATGTGTTTGTTTAGGCTATATAAAGAGTGTTTGTATGTTTGATATCTTAGCATAGAGTCCATGCATTTTGTGTGCAAAATTATGCAAATCAAACAGAAATGCAAGGAAAAAATATGCAGAGAAAGAGACAGTGTTTGCCTGAGTGTGTAAATGTTTTATGACTTTTGCTGTTCTGCAAATGTGAGCACAATACAGTCTGTGTGTGTGTGTGTGTGTGTCTCTCTGAGGGTCTGTATGGAGGTAACAGATATTAATGATATGCTGAAACAATCACAATCTTTTGGGAAAAGGACAGAAAGAGGCAGTGATTGATTGTGTGTGTGTGTGTGTGTGTGTGTGTGTGAGAGAGATAGTACAACCTGACAAACCAATAATGGACAGATAAGGCTCCTCATGAGACAAACTGCTCAATAAAGGACTAGATTTTAGCCTGTGTTGTACATCACAAAACAAGAGTGTTGCTATGCAGCTACTCGGGTGTTTTAGGGTGTTCTGTGTGGTTTCTAGGGTATTGATGGTGGTCTGGGTGGTTGCTTGGGTGTTGCTAGTGTGACATTATGGTTGCTAGGGTGTTACTGGTGGTTTAAGTGGTTGCTAAGGTGTTGCTACAGTGTTCTGTGTGGTTTCTAGGGTGTTGATGGCGGTTTGGGTGGTTGTTAGGGTATTACTATGGTTTTGGGTGGATGCTATGGCGTTCTGTGAGGTTTCTAATTGGTGTTGGTGGTTTGGGCGGTTGCTAGGGTGTTGCTAGTGTGACATCATGGTTGCTAGGGTGTTACTGTGGTGTTCTGTGTGAATGCTAGAGTGTTCTGTGTGGTTGCTAGGCTGTTGTTTGTGGTTTGGGTGGTTGCTAGGGTGTTCTGTAAGGTTTCTAGGGTGGTGTTGGTGGTTTGGGTGGTTGCTAGGGTATTGCTAGTGTGACATCATGGTTGCTAGGGTGTTACTGTGGTGTTCTGTGTGAATGCTAGAGTGTTCAGTGAGGATTCTAGGCTGCTGTTTATGGTTTGGGTGTTGCCAGGGTGGCTGCTGAGTTGTTGTGGAAGGTCTGCACAATTTGTGGAATCTACTTTTTTTTTTTCATAAAATTGTGATTCAAAATGTGATTTCAAAACAAAAATTCCCTCCAAAAATGTGGCGGCGTGCTTGTTAGGGTGTTTTGGGTGGTTACTATGCTGTTGCTAGGGCACTGAGTGATCTTCAGGTCTGTAGATCTGATGTGGCTGCACTATCAGCACTAGTGAAGACTGGCTGAACTAACAGCACTCTCACTGGTTTAAAACGAGAGCATAGAGACAGCTCAGTAAATTCTCGTTATAAACAGCTCACATTCATTAGTGTTTGACAGTGTGAGTTTATAAAGTATAATGTAGTTCATCATCATCACTATCCTCACAGAGTCCCTTCAGTTTTGAAAGTGCTTTTCGCCATAAGAGTGTATCAGAAACCTTTTATTTGTGTGTGTGTGTGTAGACAGACAGAATGGGTTCATCGCTGGGGCTCCGAGACTTCTGTGAAACACACTCCTGTGATTATTGTGTCAGCTGAAGTCTCTTCATGTGCAGGTAGCGAGCGCAGACAGATGACAGCATGAGTGTGGTTTATAGTCAACTCTGTTTCCAGACACATGAAAGCCACATTCAGACTGCAGTTTCTGACTGACAGAGTGAAGAGTGTAAACTCATGAACTCGTCGACTTCCTTCAGCCATCAACTACAAATATGGATGCTGACAATTTAACATGTAAACATCAGGGTTATTGAAGTTAATTAAAACTAAAACCATAAAGCTTGAAAGTAGTAAAATAAAATGTCAAAAAAACAAAAACTGTATTTTTCCAATATATTGGAAACCAAGGAAACATCTCTCATTTATATTTAGTTTAACCTAATATACTAACCACAGCACCCATGCAACAGCATAATAACCACCCAAACCATCCTAGCAGCACCCTAGCAATAACCCAGAACACCATAGCAACCACCCACAACACCCTAGCAACTAGATCCCAGAGACACTCCATGCCAAACAGGCGGAAAACACCTGGAAACAACCCCAAACGCCCGATCAACACCTTAGCAACCACCCAAAACACCATAGCAACTCCCTAGCAACTGCCCACAGTAGACTAGATCACAGAGACACCACTTTCATGCTAAACAGGAGGAAAACACATAGCAACCACATAGAACACCCTAGCAACCACCCAAAACACCATAGCAACTCCCTAGCAACTGCCCACAGTAGACCAGATCACAGAGACACTCCCTTCATGCCAAAGAGGAGGAGAACACCCGGAAACAACCCCAAACACCCTATCAACACCTTAGCAACACCATAGCAAACCACAACAAACCCCCATAAACTGCCCACAGTAGACTAGATCACAGAGACACCACTTTCATGCTAAACAGGAGGAAAACACATAGCAACCACATAGAACACCCTAGCAACCACCCAAAACCACCATAGCAACTCCCTAGCAACTGCCCACAGTAGACCAGATCACAGAGACACTCCCTTCATGCCAAAGAGGAGGAGAACACCCGGAAACAACCCCAAACACCCTAGCAACCACCAAAAACACCATAGCAACTGTCCACAGTAGACTAGATCACAGAGACACCTCCTTCATACCAAACAGGAGGAAAACCCCTAGTAGCCACATAGAACACCCTAGAAACACCATAGCAACCACCCAAAACACCATAGCAACTCCCTAGCAACTGCCCACAGTAGACTAGATCACAGAGACACTCCCTTCATGCCAAAGAGGAGAACAACACCCGAAAATGACCCCAAACACCCTAGCAACTCCCTAGCAACTGTCCACAGTAGACTAGATCACAGAGACACTCCCTTCATGCCAAAGAGGGAGGACAAACACCCGAAAATGACCCCAAACACCCTAGCAACTCCCTAGCAACTGGTCCACAGTAGACTAGATCACAGAGACACTCCCTTCATGCCAAAGAGGAGGACAACACCCGAAAATGACCCCAAACACCCTAGCAACTCCCTAGCAACTGTCCACAGTAGACTAGATCACAGAGACACTCCCTTCATGGCAAAGAGGAGGACAACACCCGAAAATGACCCCAAACACCCTAGCAACTCCCTAGCAACTGTCCACAGTAGACTAGATCACAGAGACACTCCCTTCATGCCAAAGAGGACAACACCCGAAAATGACCCCAAACACCCCTAGCAAACTCCCTAGCAACTGTCCACAGTAGACTAGATCACAGAGACACTCCCTTCATGCCAAAGAGGACAACACCCGAAAATGACCCCAAACACCCTAGCAACTCCCTAGCAACTGTCCACAGTAGACTAGATCACAGATACACTCCCTCCATGCTAAAGAGGAGGAGAACACCCGAAAATGACCCCAAACACCCTAGCAACTCCCTAGCAACTGTCCACAGTGGACTAGATCACAGAGACACTCCATTCATGCCAAAGAGGAGAACACCCGAAAATGACCCCAAACACCATAGCAACTCCCTAGCAACTGTCCACAGTAGACTAGATCACAGAGACACCTCCTTCATGCCAAACAGGAGGAAAACCCCTAGTAGCCACATAGAACACCCTAGAAACACCATAGCAACCACCCAAAACACAATTGCAACTCCCTAGCAACCCCTGCAGCAAACCAGAAGATCACAAAGACACTCCCTTCATACCAAACAGGAGGAAATCACCTGGAAACAACCCCAAACACCCTAGCAACACCCTAGTAACCACAAAGAACATCCTAGCAACCATCCACTAGGGCCACACGATTTATTTAAAAATAAATAATATTATATATATATATATATATATATATATATATACTTAAAATAATAGTATCTGAGTGATACTAAAGTAACTTTTTTGAATCAGTATAATATGATGGAGCGTCAGTGTGTTTTGTGTAGCGTTTGCTCAGATCGAGCCGCTCTAGACGTCAGTAGTGTTTGACTGTTGAATAGAGGTTTGCTGGCCGTCGCTGCTGTGCTCTGAATGTCACGAGTGACACTGAAACACGGCCACTAAACCATTAACCTTTACATTCTCAACACGCACATGTGGATATTCCTCCAGCTGACTCCTCTCGCAGCTCTAGGTCTGATGGATGGTTTTCTGCTGCGGTCTCATGCTGCTAATGCTCTTCAGTCTGAACACAGTTTCATCTGTGATCGTTTGATGACTCGCATGATGAATCTGTGTGAGGTTCCTGTGATTGAAGTATTCACACTGGCTTTCCCAAATAAAAACTGAACCTCTTTAAGCTGAAATATTTACCTGAAGCCCCCCTGAGAGATTAAGACACTCACTTGTTCATGGTTCTGTGATGCTGATTAATGCTCATATGACATGCATAACTATTTTTATTTAAAAATTTATTTTAATTGTACATTTTTTAATTAATTCTTAATATGGGTTTTATTTACAGTAGATGTTTTTATTTAAATTATACATTTGCGATTTAATTGCTATTAGTGTTTTATTAGGATTTTTTTTTCTTTTCATTTATTTTTATTTCATATCTATGATTTAATTGCTTTTTAGGTGTTTTGTTTTGATTGATTTTTACATGTATTTTAAGATTACAATTATTATATAATTGCTTTTTAGTAAGTTTTTTTTTCATGCATTTTAATTTCACATTTTTATGATTTAATAGCTTTTTAATAGTTTTTTTATTTTTACCTTTATTTTAATTTCACATTTGTGATTTTTTTTATTTCTTGTTTTAATTGTTTTTACATTAAATTTTACTTCTTTATGATTTAATTAATTTTTAGCAAGTTTTTTTAAAATAATTTTTATTTTAAAAGTATTGTAATTTGCCTTTTTTTGCATGCTTAAATTATGAAAACCTGCTTGAAAATTTTCGTAAACGTTGTAAAGTGTATCATATAAAAAAAAAAAAAAAAAAAAAGAAAATTAAATGACTCCTACAGATCCTCATGCACTGCTTGAGTTAGTTAAACTTAGTTAAACTGTTGACATTTATATCTACTTACCTGAATAATAATCTGGGTTATTATCGTAGACATCTGAAGGAAACGCTAGCACCCCCTTGTTTCTTGTTTTAAACCTGTTTACTGATTCATGCTTTACAAACTCAAACACAAAGTGCCTCTCGTTGTGTTTCAGGGATTTTGCGTATGTGGCCCGTGACGAGAACACGCGTGTGTTGAAATGCCACGTGTTTCAATGTGACAGTCCCGCGGAAAGCATCGCCAGCAGCCTGAAGCAGATCTGCTCGAAGGTGAGGAGCGAGAATCGAGAAACAATCCACCGAAGACCATCCGCACACATTCACATTCACAGCAAACAAACACGAACGCTTGCATTCTGACAAATTGGATTACTAGTCGCATATTTATTATCAGGCTCATGAATATTTATGAGGAAAGAACCTCAGCAACCAATCATCTGTCCGGTTTCATCTGAAGCCGTTGCTGTATGTCTGTGGAAAGATAAATGTGTCTTCTTTTGGGAAATATCTGTGTTTACAGTATTTCTTTGCCGCTGTGTGTGTGTGTGTGTGTGTGTGTGTGTGTTAGTATGCACCGTCTATCCTCGTGTAAAGTTGCCCGCTCAGCACGTCCATCCTCAGGCTTTGATTAACATTGAGCTGAGATTTATTGGCTCCAGATTAACGGCCTGCAGAGAGACTGACAGGAGGAGCGCAGGCTGTTTTCTCAGTCGTGTTCTTTGTTTTCTCAGATTATGGCTGATCGCAGGAGCGCCGGCTCCGTCGCTGGCTCCTCGTCTCAGATCAGCTCTGATGTTCCTCTGAGAGGTAAGAGACCTTCAGTCACATGACCAGTCAATCTCAGCGGTTTGATGATTGTGAATGACTTCAGCGGTTCACAATTGTTTTGAGACGATATTTCAAGGTTATCCATGTTTTGCTGTAATGCAGAGTTTGTTTTGAAATTTATTCATATCATAATTAAAATCCATAATTCCAGATTTCTTTTTCTAACATTTGCATTAAAGCATAAGTTTGCTCATTTCCAAGTTTATACATACAATTCCGTTATTCCAGAAGTTTAACTGAATGTTCTTCAAGGTTAACACTTTTTATTTCCAATGAATTTAAATGACTTTTCTAATCATCTGTGATTACAGTTTTCATAAATATACATTTTCTTTTTAGAACTAATACATTACAGCTTAAAAGCTGATTTAGAATTGTATTTATAAAATAATTACAATAATTCAAAAAGTTTAGTTGATGTTTGTTCAGGGTTTCAAATTTTTATTTTTATTTCTAGTCTTTTGTGATTGCAGTGTTCCCTTTTGTTTTATAAATATAAATATATAATTATATTATTATTTATATATTACTTATTTAAATATGATATTTTAGAGTTTGACAGAAATAATACATTTCTATTCATTATAATCATTATGATTAGCTGTAATAAAAGTATAACTGAATGATCTACAGGGTTTAAACTTCTTTCCGATGAATTTAAATGACTTTTCTTGTCTTTTGTGACAAAGCCATTTCAACCCAGTAAAATATTTTACAGCATTTATATCCATTATAAAGATTCCAATGATTTTTAAGACTATTGATTTCCATTTCTAGAAATCACACGTTTAAAATCGGCTCATATATCCAGGTTTTCTCCAGAACAGTGAAAATCCTGATTCTTAAATTAAAAAAAAGACAAATTCATGTTTAATTGTTTTAGCATATTTCAAAAAGTTAGTAAAATGTAATTAAGTTTTTTATATACAAATTCATATTTAGGTGCAATTTATATTATATGAAACTAATTTTCAATCAATGTAAGCATTAGAACAGAGGGTTAAAATAATGAGAAGTAAATTTAGTCAGCGTGTGCAAACCTTTGACTGCTGATTGATTAACAAAACACACAGATGGCCTGAAATAAAGCTGACAAAATGATGCAAATCCCAATCAACGATCTCAAACGGGTTTTTCTGCACCGTAACGGTTCATTAGTTTCAATGACACTGTATTTTTGATTAAAGAAGAACTTAATGTGTATCTAGTCCTGATTTCATGACCCAAATGCTTTGGTGAAAATGTTTTTGGTGAGTAAACACTGCTGCGGTCCACAGAGATGCATTGTTTTATTGTAACATCCTGTCGCAGCTTAAACACATGAATATAAATAGACCTACAAGCTGTTTTTCCTCAGGTATATTAATCTGTTTTGATGTGAATATATATATGTTGTGTGTGTGTGTGTGTGTGAGAGTTTGGAGGGTTGTAAATTCACGCTCCAGCAGTACAAGTCCATAAATAAAGCATTGGGCCGTGCTGACCTCAGCAAACGCTCACACTTTATTGCATAAAGTCTGTAAATTCCTGCAATGATCAGTGGGCTAATGAAAGCTGCAGTTCTGACCAATTAAAATGCAATTAAACCAGCCATGTTACAGATCAGAGAATCACCGCCGCTGCTGCATCTACATCCGTCTCATCTCGATCACAGTTTACAGCAGCTTCAAACGCGGCTCGTCCTCTGTCTGTTTTATAATGCATGACGCACTGGGCTCCTGAGGGACGCTTTGCTCTGTTTTCATCATGCCAGAGGTTCCCGCTCTATACGAATGCATTTAGAGCATCGATTCCCTCGCCGGCGCTCGGACCGATGAGTGGAATCTTCTGCGTGATGTTTCTCATCTGTGTGTTTCCTCAGTAGAGTTTCCAACACCAAAGACTGACCTGCAACACAGTTTCCACGTGCTTTACCTGGGAACGACGACAGTAGTGCGGCCTATAGGTAAATCACACACACTACAGCTCGGTGAACTTGAACTAAAAAACCAACGGCGTCTTAATAAATGAAGCATGATACTCATTTTGTGCCACTGACTGTTATAGAACTGAATTAATTCAAAAATGAGCTGAATAACAACGTAGTCTTCTGCAGAGCTGCTTTACAGCTGAAATTGAACTAGTTTTATAAATGATTCATTTGAACACCATTCATTTCCTGTTTATCAATGTGAAGCTGCTTTGAAGCAATCTGTATTGCATAAAGCATAACAGAAATAAATGGAACTAAAGATTTATGTAAATACAGAAAACATCTATTGTCTCTTTTCAGAGATTAAAAATATGAAATGTGAAGTTTTAAAATTACCTTTTAATATTTGACCCACGTATATTTATGTTCAAAATTTACTGCATGCACACACACACGCTAGTATTCCAAAGACGAATCTCAATTTCGAGTAAACTTTAAGTCTTAAAATTACATTGTTAACATGCATTTCATATTTTAGTGTTCGTACCTGACTTTAGTGTTTTTTAAGAGTGTTGATTTTTGGCAAATTGCATGCAAACCAATGGAGGAGTTGATATGATTCCAACACAAAACTTGTAAGAAAATTTGTACAGCCTTTCCAAAACACATCTGTGCATTGAAACTTTGCATGCACATTCATGACCCTGAAGAAGAAATATTCACCAAATTTCAAGACGAAATAAACAGTTAATCAGTATTTTAATGCGTTTTGAATATAGAGTATGGGTCAAACTGACCCCATTACAAAAGTCCTGACAAAATTTGTACAGCCTTCACAAAACACATCAGTGTGTCGAAACTTTGCGTGCACATTCATGACCCTAAATGAGAAATACTCACCAAATTTCAAGAAGAAATAAATGGTTTAACAGCTATTTCGAGCAGTTTGAATATAGAGTGTGGGTCAGATTGAGCCCGCAACACAAAAGTCCTGACAAAAATTTGTACAGCCTTCACAAAACACATCAGTGTGTCGAAACTTTGCATGCACATTCATGACCCTAAATGAGAAATACTCACCAAATATTAAAAATAAATAATTTAACCAGTATTTCGAAGTGTTTAAAAATCGAGTGTGGGTCAGATTGACCCCAGCACAATGGGAGAAAGCATGATGTTATTGGCTTTGCAACATGCACTTCTGAGATAAGTCTTGTGCATATCATGTGCTGAGCAGCATTTGTATGGTTTGCATTGTGTATATCTAAATCAGTCAAGTTAAATTTATATAGCTTTTTTTTTTTTGTACAACACACATTGTTTCAGAGCAGCTTGACAGAAGGTAAATCAGTCACTCCTGCGCTTCATCTCGGTTTGGATGCTGACTGATCACTAGGTTTTGGAGACAAACTCATTTCTACACCATTAGTTATTATAAACTTCATCCGGTGTAAATGTAAGGGACTTTAATGCTCTTCTCAAACGGTGTGTTTCAGGAATGGACATGATTAATGGAGCAATAGACAGTCTGATGTCCTCCGCAGGGAAAGAGGACTGGACCCCCGTCCTGCTCAATGTCGCTGACGCCACCATTTCTGTCATCAAAGAAAAGGTGATACTCACTTTACATTTTTTCTGCCTTGAAACAGTTTGCGCATCAGACACATAGATGAACATTTACAAACTAATGCTTGGTTTCTGTTTGACTGTCATGAGATGTCATCTAGAGACAAAAAATGTGAAGACATTTAATTTTGATTGGATACTGATTTAGACACTTCTTACATTTACATAATTAAACATTTATCAAATAATTCATGCAAGTCACAAAACTTTTTGCATTAACTTGAGAAACTTTGCATTCATTCTCTTTGGTGGCTCCAGGCATAAACAAATACAAACATTTAGTGAGCTAACAGAAATTTTCTTGAAGGAACACAAATTTTTAGTGAGTGAATGAAAACATTTTAAATACTTTTTACATTTATGTTCTTAAATACTAATACATTTACCATATTCATGTAGGTGCTTTAAAAAAAAAAAACATGAGATGGGAGGAAATTTTATTTTTTGTGTGAACAAACGCAAGGTTTCTTAAGCGTACACATTTTTAAATGTGAATGCAAAGTTTCTCAGAAACATTTTGTGAGCTACAGTAACACAAAGTTTGAGAGTGAATGCAAAATGTTTGTAAGTGAATGCAAAAGCTGTGTGACTTTAAAGTTTCTTAAAGGATTGTAAAACATTTGTGAGCCAACACAAATTTCTGGATTGAGCGTGTTGTGAGCTAATAAGTTGAAGGCGAATGCAAACTTTCAAGAGCAAATGCAACAATTTACTGAGTGATTACTGAAAGTGCTTAAAAAAAGAAACAACAACCAAAAAACCACCACCACCAACATAAGCTTCAGTTAGCTGTATTTTATGGAGCCCATAAAGGGAAATACAATGCAATTTTGGGGTGTGACTCACGAGGACTGATATAGAATAATTTAGGTTCATTCACTTATCTGGCAAACATAAATGCCAAATCTGGCCCTTAATGACTAATTCACCTGAATAATTTGAGTTTAAAATATCAAAATGACACAAAACCTTCAACAAGGACAATCCGAGGACAGAAATCAAAACTGTGCGACTCCTGCTTTTCTCTTTCTGCTTGGTCCCTGATAAAACATTCACAGGCCTGTGAGAGTAACTCAGAGCTGGGGACATGAGACAGACAGGTTTATTACTGTCATTTCTCTTCTGTTCGGACAGGAAGAAGAGGAGGAAGTCATAGTGGAGTGCCGCGTGCGCTTCCTGTCCTTCATGGGCGTGGGGCGTGATGTCCATACGTTTGCGTTCATCATGGACACGGGAAACCAGCACTTCCAGTGTCACGTGTTCTGGTGCGAACCCAACGCGGGGAGCGTGTCGGAGGCCGTGCAGTCGGCCTGTGTGGTGAGTGACACAAACACACGTCACACAGAAATCACATGCTTCTCATTTAAAGGAGAAATGACAGGTTAAATACAGATTTAAACGAGGTAAGGTGAAACGTTTCGAGAAGAAACACTTCTTCACACAAAATCGTGACCTAACACAAATTTATCAAGCAAGCCCGAAGTTTCTTGAGTAAACACAAAACTGATCTAGATTCTTCTTATATTTGTATTTTAAACTTAAATATAATTTGACACATATACCAAATCATTCATGCAAGTGTTTTGAAAACAAAAAGCTTTATGAAAACAAAAAATATATGAGCTTTAGTTTCTTGATGGACAGCAAAAGTTGAGAACAAGCAAATATTTCTCAAGGGAATGAATGCAAAAGTTTCTCGAGCTAATGCAAGCATTGATTGTACACAAATTCAACAACAAACAATGAGTAAAAAATTTCTTGAGAGAATGCATGTTGTCACCTAAACAGAAGTTGAGCGCAAACAAACATTTTGTCAGCTTACAAATGTTTTGTGTGCAAACACAGTTTTGAGTGGAATGCAAAAGTTTGAGCAAATGCAAACATTTTCTGAGTGAACGTAAAGTTTGAGGCAGTGCACTGGTATTGAGAGCAAATGCATAGCTTTGGAGAGCGAACAGAATTTCTTTACAAACTAGAGTAAATGCAACCATTACGTGAGCTAAGTGTTTGGGTTATAATTTCTTAAGGGAACTTTGAATTAACAAAAAGGTTTTGAGAGCGAAAGCACATTTTTTGAGAATGAATGCAAAGGAGACATTATGTGAGCTAACAAAAAAGTTTTGTGAGGGAACGCAAACATTCATAAGCATATACGGTTTCAAGTTTCAAAGTTTCTGAAAGGCAACATTTTGAGAGTTGACAAGTTTTGTGATGCACACAAAGATTCTTGTGGAAATAAGTATGAGCGCAAACATTTTCTCAAAAATGCAAAAGTTTGAACAGTTTGAACTAACAGTTTCTTGAGGGAATGCAAACGTTTCTCATGAGAAGATTCAGTTTTAAGAATGAATGCAAAGTTTCTCAAAGAAACGCAAAAGTGGAACATTTTGTTGATAGTTGACAGGTTTTATGTGCAAACGCAAAAGTTCTTGAGGAAACAGTTTCTCAAGGGAGCGTAAAAGTTTTGCAAACTAACAGTTTCTTGAGGGAACGCAAAATGTTTGCTAGCAAATGCAAAGTTTGAGTAAATGCAACCATTGTTTGAGCTAACGGTTTTTGGCTAATGCAAAATTTAAATAAAAAACATTTTGTTAGTAAATGGAAACATTTCTTGAGGAAACGCAAACGTTTGAGATCAAATGCAGTTTTACAAACTAGCAGTTTCTTGAGGGAACAATTTTTTTGCAATTGAATGCAAAAGCATTGAAAGAATATCTTAACTCTCAAAATGTTAGCCTTCGCTTTAGAAATTTTGCGCGAGCCAAAAAGCTTTGTGTTCCTTCAAGCTCGCAAAACTTTTGTTTACGCACAAACGTTTTGTGTACCCCCTCGAAACTTTTGCTGTCAAAACATTTGTTCCGTTTAACAATTTAACTCACAAAATATCTTCTTAAATTTGCTTTGTCACAAAACTTTTCTTCCACCAAGAAATTTTGCGTTTGCTCACAAAACAAATTTTTCGTTCCATCACAAGCATTTTGTGTCCTCTAAGAAACTTTGTTTGCTTGCAAACGGTTGCATTTTTATTATTTTTTACAAGCTGAAAGACAAGTTTATTTCCGTTTGGAGTGACAGCATGCCACAGATTCTATACATAAAGTGTTAAGTTGTACTAAAGTGTCTCATACCTCATTCTGCAGTTGTCTAAGGGATGAATCTGTGTTTTTTCTCTAGTTGCGGTATCAGAAGTGTCTGGGGAAGTCCGACTCCTTGACTCCGCCCCCTACTGACTCCGTCACCCGCCGCGTAACGTCCAGCGTCAAGCGCGGCGTCCAATCAATTATAGACACTCTGAAAAAGAAGCCCGCCCCCGAGGTTCCCCACCAATGACGGAGCAGAACGGCTGTGATTGACAGCAGGGGTGTGTGTGTATTTACTGATGCAAACGAGAAGAGAAACACAGGCCAACATAACAAAAACAGACAAGCGAGATGAATGAGATGTCGTCGGCGCGTAACTGCGCTGAATGAAGCATGCGTCTGCCTTACACTAACACATTCTCACTCAAGTATTTCGAGGGAGTCAGTGTTCATGTGGCACTGATCCAGTCGCATTCAGATCAATGTAAGTCCTCACACGCGTGACCTGGATTCAGTGCGTCTCATTTCAAACCACCCGCTCAGTCACACACTCGGGAAATTGGATCCTTTGAAATTTTTTCTCTTTCCCCAAGAAATTTAGAGTGAATTTTCCGCTGTTGGAAAGTGTGTAAAATATCACAGACTCACGGCTTGGCTGATCCATCATCTCTCATCACGATGTTCAGTGGGAATATTGTAATACATCAGAGTCTGTCTGTAACATCTGCTCAGTCTGATACTGTAATGAAGAGCTGAACGGGGATTTTCTGATCTCACACACACACACACTCCTTTAGTTAAACACTACGGCCTGAAAGAGTCCCTGCGCAAGTACGCAAACACCGATGTGAACGCTTGGCAAATGTGTGCTGCTTCTGTACAAACTCAACATGATTCTGTGGTGATGAAAGACCCAAGTGTGCATATATATATATATATATATATATATATATATATATATATATATATATATATATATAATATAAATATATAACAAACTTTCTTCAAATGTATAAATGACATGAAACAATATGTTTTTGTTCAGTTTTTTTTTTAAATATATCCATTTATTGAACCTTTAGACAAAATGTATTGTATGTAAAAAAAAAAAAGTTTCCATATGCGTTTTTGTTTAATATCATATTTGCTCCATCTGGCTTTTATGGCTCGTCACTCTACTGTACGTCTCCAGTAATCTGTTTTAGTTAGCTGAGATTGAAATGATCCAAACAAATTATGCAATGCAATCCTCAGAAGATGTGAGATGTTCTGGAGGCTTGTGAAGATCATTCCTCCGCTGAGGAACAGTGAAAGTAAAGCTTCTGGAAACAAACGCTCCTCAAAATATCCTGAGGATCAGATTTGAGACTCTAAAACATGATTGATGGAGAATCAAGTAAAGTCCAGTAAGAGTTGATCTGGAGATATTACTGCAGTTATTCAGACCTTTACTTTGATCAAAATCACACAAGATCTGACACCAGAAGCAGCAGCTGAAGCTGGACACTTGTACAATTACACTAAAAGAGCTTTGACTGGATAAAAGACCTTCAACATTGTAAAATGTTGTCGAAATACACTGATTTAATGCTAAATGTTTGTTAAAAAAGGTTAACAAAATACATAAATTAACAATGAAATTTTACTTGATGATGATAAAACCGCTTATTAATAATGTTGATTTAACCTTGATGATTCCCATTGAATAACTGGATGGATCCACTTCAATGTTTTAAAGTGACGTCAGAAAACCCTCTTATTTTGGTGCCCTTTTGGTTTGTAACAGCCACTTCATAATTGCATCAATTTTTAAATGGTAAAATAAAGTCCCTTGCTTATTTTCTCTTTAAGAAATCCCACATTGTGAAAGTAACCTTAAAAACTTGAGTTAAGCGTAGAGGAGTACGATTTACACTAACGCCCGACGTAACGCCCCTCTGTAGAAGTGCTGAAGATGCAATACTTGCATTGCATTATGAATAGTGGCGCACAGTGATGCGTGAACAGAGCTTGCTTTGCTAAGAGATTTTGCGTACTTGCGTAGAGCGTTTCAGATGCTCACATACATGAGGAATCCCTGCTAAAGTATATGCGTCAGATATCAAACAAACACAGGAATGTTATTTTTCACAGGAATGTTATTTTAAAACACCAGATCGACCACTAAAGACACTCATTTTTACACCATATTAATGTATCATGTTGTGGAAATAAATTACGTCAAAACAAAAGTGTCTCTCCATGTTTTATTTGCATGCAAACTCAAGTGGCATTACAAAATATGCATGTTTTGATGGCAGTGACGCTCAAGTTTAGAAATAATGAGTTAGTTGGGCTCTTGTACAGATATCTGGCATTAAAAAGTCTTACATTTTAAATACTGATTAATACTGACTAATGCGTGTCAGAGCCACGGCCGCAGATGATTCAGTCTGAACGGCGTTTGGCTTCGAGGGAGAGCTGGTGTCGAGTTACGCCACTGCAAGCATGTGTGGGCGGGGCTTGGTCGGGCTGAAGGGGCGTGGCTCCACCTCTGAGGAAGAAGATCGTTGTTTGACAACAGAACAGGAGGAAACGTAACGGTCGCCGGCCGAAGCACTTCCTGTCGGCCTTTGGGTGGAGCAGGAGGCAGGGAGGAGTTATTATCATTGCTGAAAACCACAGCCGCGGCCAAACGAGTCAAACTTTTACGATACGAACTTGAGAAAGGGGCGGGGCTTGGGGCGGAGCCTGTCTGGGAGATAGGGGCAGGGCCGGGGGCAGAGCCTGTCCTGGAGATAGGGGCAGGGGCGGAGCCTGTCCTGGAGATAGGGGCAGGGGCGGAGCCTGTCTGGGAGATAGGGGCAGGACTGGGGGCGGAGTCTGTCCTTGAGAAACCGCTCTGAGAGGGACGTTGAGAACTAAATGGTTTATCTGTGGAGATACAGAAGTAAACAGGATGTTTGGTGAGTTTTCCTCAGTAGTTTATGCTGATAAAAATGCTACGATTACACCGTGTCATAACTACATGCGACACTGCCATACACAATAAGATATCTTTTCCATGTTAAATCTGAGGTTTTGTCCTAACCAGCTGCAAAGGCGATGCGCAAAATCTCTGTTTTAGAAACCGTGTTTCATTCGACGTTGCGGCTGAAACGCAAGCATACAAACTATACGAAAGTAGATAATTCTTTATTCAAAGCTAAATGTGTCTAAATTGAGTTTGAATATCATTTTGCGTGACCTTATAGCCGTACTGAAAACAACAAGAGATAGTTTACCTCACATCTTGAAAATAAATAAAGAAAAAGATATACATTAAAAGTGTGAACTCATAGACCTATTCCATAACAAAGATGTCATCAGTCACTATATACACATTTAATGATGTTAAAAAGGTTTGACATTTATGAATTATATTATAAACAACCTTTTCATTGCGATTGCAGAGCGCTTTAAGAGAGGCTCCGCCCACACACACTTCCGATTGGCTGTGATATTTGATTGATTCGGTCACGTCGCGTCTGGTGTTGTCACCTAAACTTGCGGCGTCGTGTGTAGTTAGGACACGGTGTTAACAATTAAATCAAACTAAATATAATGTTATTGTGTATTCGTTAGACTGAAGTAACCGTAGTGTGCCGGTCTCCGAGGCGACTGACTCAATGTTGGCTCTGAGCGGCTTCCTTTCATCTCACGGTCCAGAAATTCCGCTACACGTGATTGGTCGCTCTGTGTGGCGTGTGGGCGTGTCTTCACAGAGCGTTTTTGATTGGCGGGTGCTCTGCGGGACCGTCGGCCTCGGCCTTCTTTCTGGATTGGCTGGTTTGGGTGGAGGCCATCTAACAGGCCTTTGGCCGCTGCGCGAGCGAGCACTTCCTGTGGTGTTTCTATCACTTCTGGTTCAGGCTGCGCGGGAGACAAAGAAAAGAAAGAAAGCCTGAAGTCATCTGAAACACTATTGTATATATTTATATCACACACACACACACACACACACACACACACACACACACACACACACACACACACAAACACACACACACACACACACACACACACACACACACACACAGTGTGAGTGTGGTCACCAAAGAAAGGATGTTAAACGGAAGAACCAGAATAATGCAACATCCGAACCATAAATCACACGCACACAAACACATTCTCGTATTTCTACTTCATGAACAAATTCATCAGAACAAAAATCATGATGAAAACAGCAACATTCGTTAATTAATTTGTCTTAATTTGTATTTAAAAAGGGCAAAAGTTAATGTCAACTTGAGTCAAAACTAATAGTAAAATAAAAATGCTGAAAAAAAGCTTGAAAATCTTTATTTTCCTGAAATATTTATATGTCAGAATTTTTTTTGTAAAATTTTAAAATATATCTAAAATGTTTAAAAATAACAATATAAATAAAGAAGATGAAGAAAATTGTGTATCAGTCTAACTGTGGGGAAATGCATTCTGAACTACTTCTGGACTGTATTGTTTTAATTTTCAGCTACATTTAAAGAGTTATAAACATATATAAAAAGGTAAAAAAAAATATATTTATAATAATAATAAAATCACAAAGAGGTTAAATAATAAAGTATTTTGAAAATATGTACATTTTAAATGTTATTTTCCTAAAAGTTGAGCAAAATTTTTGTACATTTTAAAATGCATCAAAAAGAGCAAAATAAATGTGCCCAACTAAGCTAATCTTGTCCAATTTTTCTGGAAACCCCCCCCACCCCCAACAATTCTCATAAGTTAGGTCTTGCCTTTGTGAAGCATGTTGGATCAGTGTGTGTTTCTTACAGGGTCGCTGCAGTCTCAGCACTTTGAGGACGTGAGGTTTTGCCCTGTTGATGCTAACACATGCAGACATGAGGGCTGAATTATTCAGTATGTCCTGCCTCTTCCTCCTCCTCATCACACATGATGATAGTCCTTCAGCTGAACATGAGGTCACACACTGAAACAGACCCGAGTCATGAGTGACCGATCAGAAACAGAGCTGAAGACTTTATTAGTCCCAGGTGTGACTGTACAGATGCATCGTAAAACCGTGTGTTACGGGAGGAGGGTAATATCCCACACACGTCTAATAGCCTTTTTATGAGACCTATTTAAGCGAACGACAATGATCTTTATTAGTGGCTTTTATTATTCATGGGAGGAAGGATATGGAGCTTGATGATGGTTTCCTGACAGTCAGCGCAGAAATAAATGACGGATCACTGTAATCTAACTCATCGTATATGAATCGTATACATCACGTGGTTTGCTGGAGTTTAAGCTCTTCTCTCTTCCTCCGTCTCTCTGCTGTGTTATTTTTAGCTGCAGATGAAAGCAGAGGGAGGGAAAGACGGGATTCCTCAACAGACACAGCAGGATTAGTCAATGAGAACATGGACATGAGAAACAAAGAGCGTCTCTATAACACCCCAGAGAAACTCTTCTCAGCATGCTGTGAGCATCAACTAGCAAAAACAACCAGCCTGAGAGAAAAAAAAAAAAAAAAAAAAAAAAACGTATCTGTTCCAGCTCACAGACTCGCTCTCTCGGTTTATATTATTACTTTTAATGATTATACGCGCACACACATAGAAAAAAATATACAGAAATCTGGCTCAAAAATATTTCAGGAAGATAAAACAAAATAATCATTTAAAATATTTTAGTTATTTTACTTCTATTTTTGGCTTAGTATTGTTGAGATCAAAATATAAATAGTTCAAAATATATAAAAAGTTATATAGATTAAAAAAAAAAAAAAAAAAAAAAAAAAAAAAAAGAGGACTCGAAATATTTCAGAAAGATAAACCAAAATAAAATTAATTTTAAATATTTGAGATTTCACTGCAATTTTTTTTATTAGTTTTAAAAATCTAAATATATGAAATATTGTTCAAAATACAAAAAGTTAGCTACAAATATTTCAGGAAAAAAAATATAGATTTTAGTACTATTTTTTGGCTTAGTGTAGTTTTAAAATCAAAATATATAAATAGTTCAAAATAAAAGTTATATAAATATAAAAAAAATGGTTAAAAATATTCAAGAAAAATACATTTTACAATATTTACATAAATATTTTAAATATATTTTAGGTACTTTACTACTACTTTTAGGATTGTGTATTTTTAATATCTAAATATAAAAATATTGTTCAAAATATATTTAAGAAATGTTTCCCCCCCTACAGTTTGACTGGTTCACCATTTCATATATTTTATGCATTTGTCAGATGTTTTTATATAGAGTGAGTGTTCAGAATGCGTGTTGATTTGTTAGTGTCTAAACACATCAATAGTGATTGTCTAGTAACACAAACAACTCGATCAGAAATAATCACCGTTTCCTCTCATTACAGAGCTATATGCTATAATGCAGAGTGTATGACCAGATCCTATTTTCTTCTTTACTCATTTAATTACAGTCTTCTATAAAACTGTATTTTAAAAAAATCCAGAAATGCCATATTTGTATGATAACTGTTCACCACATGATGAATTAAACATGCAACATAATGAGATCATGTGACAGCAGTATAACATACAGTCTGAAACATTTAAATCGCTGGATACTGCATAATTTTATTATTTTTTTAATTATGTAGCATATAGTATATACTACATTAGTATGCATGTATTCAATTCTGACAAATATTTTTCTTTCAAATTAACCACATTTCAAGTACTTTCAAACACACAAATAAGGGTAAAACAGATCTGATATCATTTGTTTTAAATGCTGAACTAATGATTTTCTGATCAGATGATTCATGTGTCACATCACAAACTGAGTTTATTCTCATTTATATCCTTAACTCTCACTTTGTGTATATACTTGTGTAAATACTTGAGTATTTGGTTTTGGGCCGTCATGAGGGTCGGTGAGTGCTGTTTTTGGGAATGATAATGCTGATGTTGAGTACCTCTCGTGTGAGCAGCGCTAAAAAACAGCCGTTACTATGATCTGATGCTTCCAGTCTGAAGAATCTGGGCTTCATCTCCTCTGATTCCTCATCGTCTTCAACGATAGAGTCCTGCAGGAGACTTGGAGAACTAAACCTGACACACACACACACACACACACACACACACACACACACACACACACACACACACAATAAATAAATCAGGTGAGCCAATCATCTGTTTGAGAAAGAAAATTGCACTTCCCTACTATATAGACAGCAAAAAAGGGATGTGAACCAAGTAGTATGTATAAATGTCTGAAGTAAAAGATAAAATTCTGAAGTGGGCTTCTAATGGACACTTTACAGATTTGTGGAAGGCAGTGAAGCGATGCAACAGATTCTGGAAGGTCACAACGACAACATGAAGAATTTAGTATACCCAGATTACATTCATACTTTATAGAACATACTTGAATAGTCAGGCAGTAATCATTTTTTCAAAAGAAGCACTGATTCAGAGGGTATGAGGTTTCAGTCATCTGTTTCGCTCCTCAACGAATCAGCGCTTGAAGGAATTGGTTGAGTGAATGACTCAATGACTCACATATTTAGAGTATAAATGATTTTTTTTCCTACATTTCATTATTTAAATATGTTTTATATTTAAATGTTATGGAATCTCTAAGATGGATTAACCTATGCATGTAAACCGAAATGCCACTTCAGATGCCATTCCTGCAGGGAAAAACTAGATTTCGCTGATATTGATTTTAGCCCTATAGAGTCTGATTATTCTTACTGCATTTACTGAATAATATTTGCATGAAAGGAGATGCATTTAAAGAGGTTCAAAAATTGCACTTATTAAGAGGGGGCAAATATTGCCCCTTAAAATGCAAAAAAGTTAATGTCTTTCACTGCTTACAGGTTTGGCATTTATTTTTTTATCCTGGCGTCACTGAATTCTGCACAGTGTCTTTTTGTCCTAAAAATGGTAGATTTTTCTCTCTGTAAAGTGTGTAACACCAGAAGCTGTGTGAACTGCTGTTTCCATCCGAACACTCAGTGCAGCACTGAGACTAAGTGTGAACTAGAAAGAGACCAGAGAGACAATCACTCATTTATCTGAGAGCGACGAGTGCAGCTCGACTCCTTTCTATCCTCCAACAGGGCTGCACACTTAAATCAAAATATATTGAAAAACAGGTTATGACCTAGTGCAGTTATTAAACTGAATAAATTAAAATGCATAGTGATCTACTGTATGTCTGTGCTGCAGTCTGCTTCTAATGCACTGAAAATACTAAGCACATCAGCTTCATTATAACATCATTCAGTTTTTTTAGACAGAGGTTTACTTCATTTACAAGTTGCTTTGGATAAAACTGTTTGCTATATAAATAATGTGCGTAATTAAAGCAGATTTCTAATGAAATTTTATGAAAAATGTTGCCCACTCACAAGAAAATGCAATGCTCTTGCTTCAGTTTTTACTAAAATAAAGGCTGGAAGATCAATGCAATGTGAAAATGATGAAATTAAAAAGCGATATTATGTCTGTAATATTATAAATAAAATAAAAGGAAATGTCCCCTTTTAACTGCTGATACAGTGTGGGAGAACTGGGTTCACTCTTGAGTCAGTGAAAACCTGTTAACAAATACACTCAAGTGTAAAAATCCTTCAAGAGTGAGCAAAACTGGAGTTAAAATAGATCACCGTTAGTTTGTAGTTCTTGCTGGACGTGAGATGCTGTTTCAATGCGAGCATGCATGCATCTCAATTCGCTTTGCCTTCATCTCTCATAAACAATAAGAGTTAAGGGTGATAACTGAGCTGCAAAATCACATCACATCTTCACTTTAGAAACTTCTCAACACTTCAGTAAGATTCACATTAAGGATTTTTCTTGAAATCTAACTTATTAGTAACCATCTAACTAACTCACACAAAGTAGACAGACAAAAGGAGTAAAATGACATTACTGCAGACTAAATAAGCAGTGATTTATGAGCGCGCTGATACTGTGTGTGAAGAAACTCCTTCAACACTCTCTACTCTTCATTGAACATTGAGCTTTATACTCAACAACAGCTGCTCACCGTCAGCTGATTGGTGCACAGGGAGAGAGGGGCGGGGCTAATTATCACTGCACAAAGCTGATTGGTTAATCATGACTAGCTCAATCTTTCCATCTACTGAAAAACATACAATATGGGTCATTATCGAAATTTGGTGAAACACGTCCCTTGACGTTTAAATATTCAAAAAACACCGAAGGCATCCGTATTTAGTCTCACCTGTATTTAAATTATTACACATAGTTTGATGCTATATTGTTTTTGTAGAAAAAATATTTTAATTTGTCAGATTCCTCATAAAAATGCTTTGTTCCCTTACACCACTTCTATTGTTTTTATTTTTATTAAATTACTTCTGTTTCAGAATAAAGCAGTAATTGATCATCAAAGTCTGCTATAGGCAGAAGTTAAGTCAAGTTAAGTTAAGTCATGATAAAAATCATGACACAGATACAATATTTATAAACTGTTTATATAAAATTATTTAACTTATAATTATGTATAAAATATGCACAGTATAATAAAATTCTAAATAAATTATATATATATATATATATATATATATATATATATATATACATACAATGCATTTTCATAATAAAACAAACATTATTAACCACAAACATTATTTCATTCTAACTATTAAACTTTCAGAAAGGAGACTTTGCCACCCTAAAACTAGAAAAAAAAATTAAAAATAAAACTGTTTTTGTCCAGAATGAACCAAATTGAAAAACAATTTATTTTTATCATTATTACTCGATTCCCTTTTCATTTTCAAGTACACAAAAAATTGTTTTAATGATCACGAGACAACACCTTTGAGATGCAAGTTCACACACACACACACACACACACACACACACACACACACACACACACACACACACACACACACACACACAAACTCACACACACACACACACACACACACACACACACACACACCTGAAGGGCGGCGCTGTGGAGTGATTCTCTTGTGTTTGTGAGAGGACCGTCTTCAGCACCTCCTCGTTCTCCTCTGGGTGAACAGAACAGGTGGAGTAAAGCACCGCCCGCACCTGAGGAACTACACACACACACAGGCATGAGCAAAACGATTGTTAACACACTGCAGAGAACCATGGCTGTCTGTTCACTGACGGACTACAATCGATTCACACCAGCCATTAATTAACGCTGTGTTAACGGGAATCTGCAGGGAGGGACTGCAGCGTCTTCACGCTCGATAACTGCTAATGAATAGATCTCACACACACACATGCACATTGGATCAATAAGACACAAATCATCACAGAAATTATGAATGTCAATACAGGGAGGCATGTTCAAATCACTCAACGCTCTGGATCAGCTCTAGTTCTCTAGAACGTTCAGATCTGTGGTGTTACAGGAATAAGCCGTAAGAGGCAGATTATACACAAGTGTTAAGGCATGATACAAAACTGAGTAAACCACAATGTTTTATTTACTTATTTTTAATACATTTTTCCACCAAGTACCACAGTTCATGATTAAAATATAAAGTTGCCAAATGTAAAAGTCCAGCTAACAGGGAATTTTGGCTAACACTCTGGCAAGGTTCTCTTAAAGTCAGGAAAAATCTGTAACGCTAACAATATTCATTCAGAGCGATCTGGTCTCAGAAAATGAGCAAAAAACATTATTTATACAAAGTTCATATAATGTTATATTTTTCATTTTTTTCTAGCAAGAAATGTAAATGTTGTTTGGTTTTGTTTTAGTAAGAGATTTAAATGTTGTTGGGTTTTGTTCTAGAAAGAGATATAAATATTGTTCGGTTTTGTTCTGGAAAGAGATTTAAATATCGTTCGGTTTTGTTCTGGAAAGAGATTTAAATATCGTTCGGTTTTGTTCTGGAAAGACTTAAATGTTGTTCGGTTTTGTTCTAGAAAGAGATTTAAATATCATTCGGTTTTGATCTAGAAAGAGATTTAAATATTGTTCGGTTTTGTTCTGGAAAGAGATTTAAATATCGTTCGGTTTTGTTCTGGAAAGACTTAAATGTTGTTCGGTTTTGTTCCAGTAAGAGATTTAAATGTCATTCGGCTTTGTTCTAGAAAGACTTAAATATCGTTCGGTTTTGTTCTAGAAAGGCTTAAATGTCGTTCGGTTTTGATCTAGAAAGAGATTTAAATATCGTTCGGTTTTGTTCTAGAAAGACTTAAATGTTGTTCGGTTTTGATCTAGAAAGAGATTTAAATATCGTTCGGTTTTGTTCTAGAAAGGCTTAAATGTCGTTCGGTTTTGATCTAGAAAGAGATTTAAATATCGTTCGGTTTTGTTCTAGAAAGATTTCTTTGTTGTTCGGTTTTGTTCTAGAAAGAGATTTAAATGTTGTTCATGTTTGTTCTAGAAATAGATTTAAATGTCATTCGGTTTTGTTTTTGTAACAAATGTCAACTGAAGTTAAGTTGTGATTATGAACCTAAGTGCAGTGCACAAGGTGAAATCCAAAATCCAAACAAATGAAGAAAGACTTGACTTGACATAAGCAGAAACACAAACTCACCAACAGCAGGTTCCTCATTGGTTGGTTTAGTCATGTGTCTTGTTCCCCATTGGTTGGTTTGTGTCATGTGACCCTTATTGTTTGATATATATATATAGCCCTCATGTTGCCATTGTCTCATGCCGAGTATTGAACTTTGGAACCTGCTGTTGGTGAGTTTGTTTCTATTCATGCTAACTCAAGTCTGTTCGTGTAAAGTCTTTGTTTTGGATTTGTTTGGATTTTGGATTTACTTTGTTTTAAAAAACTGCACTTGGGTTCTTCAGCTTGCCGTTCAGTGGACCGTTTGTTATCGTTCTAGAAATTTAAATGTCGTATGGTTTTTAATCTAGAAAGACATTTAAATGTTATTTGATTTTGTTCCAGAAAGATATTTAAATATTGTTTGGTTCTGTTTGATTAACAGATTTCAATGTTGGAAGATTCGGTTCGATTAAGAGATCTAAATGTCATTCAGTTTAGTTATAAAAAAATGATTTAAATGACATTCGGTTTTATTCTAGAAAGAGATTCAAATGTTGTTCAGTTCTTGCTCAATTAAGAGATTTAAATGTCATCGGTTTTTGTCGTAAGCAAATTAGTATGTTAGTCAAATAATAATTTCTTTTCAGAGATATTAAGGTAGAATAGTTATTTAGTGATATATTTTGTAGCTTATCCAGATTTACGATTTTAGATCATAATTTAATTGTGTCTGAACACATTAGGTAAGGTGAAGTGAAACACACACACACACACACACACACACACACTCACACTGGACGGCGCGCTGCAGGACTTTCCTCTGCTGGCACACGAGCATCTGGATTTTCTCTGGAGAGACTGAACCCTGGGACAGATCCAGCATGAGCCGCGGGTCTGAAACCGGTCCAGAACAATCACATGTGACTGATGCTCAGAGTGAATGTTCAGTATGATGTGTGTGTGTGTGTGTGTGTGTGTGTGTGTGTGTGTGTGTGTGTGTGTGTGTGTGTGTGTGTACCTCTGTTCTCCTGCATTATGTAATCGACAGGGTTGCTGATGGCGGACAGGGAACACGCCGGCATCAGAAACACCACACTGATCTTCTGCAGACGCGCGTCAGAGACGTCCAGAGACTCGAGAGAGTCTGGAAGCAGCTTCACATCTGAAAAACACACATATTTACTTAGTCTTCTAACAAAATGAATCTCTCTGACCTCTATTTTCTAACCAGCATCCCACCATCCCACCCGTTATTATGAGCATGCATTTCATGTTTTTTTTATTTTATTATTTTTATCTACCTTTCCTACTGTACACTATAAACATTGTGCTGCTTAAACTGACTTTTAAAACACTTTTATGTGTTTAAAATTTTAATTTGTGTCTGTGTATATATATAGTTAACATTGATTTCAAGCTGCAAAAATGTTCTGTTTATGGTTTTGATTTTAGTTTCAGTTTTAGTTAACTATAATAACCCTGATATAGATGTACTGATATGATGTAGATGAACTCAAGATATCTCAGTAATCACAATTAAAAAATGGTTTTGTTAG
Source organism: Cyprinus carpio (assembly GCF_018340385.1). Classification (NCBI taxonomy): domain Eukaryota; kingdom Metazoa; phylum Chordata; class Actinopteri; order Cypriniformes; family Cyprinidae; genus Cyprinus; species Cyprinus carpio. The sequence goes on from NC_056610.1 coordinate 25,378,258, forward strand.
AAAGACATAATTTAGTCATGAACCATTTTGTCTTAGTAAACATCCCCAAAGGGAGTTATTTCTCCTGATTCAGACCCCAAGAGACGTGTATTAGCATTTTTACCACAGAAATATACCAAGGTCACACACATGTTTGAGTCAAAGCTTCACCAGTGTCTCTCTTTCATGGTCCTGGAGGAGCTCATTTGTGCATTTACATTCATGCATTCAGCAGAAACGTTTATGTAAATCAGCTTAAACAGCATTCCATATATACATTTTTATCAGTTCCTGCATTCTCTGGGAATCAAAGCCCTGCACCTGCCACTGCTTACATTACAGCAAAACAGACGCACACAATTTACATTATATTCACATTTATTTATTTAGCAGATGCCCTTATCCACAGCAACTTACAAATGAGGAACAACACAAACAATTTATCATAAGAGCCATATCATGTAATAAGAGATATATCTACATCATATCAGTCAGCTGAGTCTCGTGTGGAAACCCCAATAATCTTTCAGATCCATTGGTTTTAACTCAGCATCCCAGCGGATTCTCTCCTGTTATTATGAGCTTTCTCATTCAAACAGTGCATTTTTTATTTTTTTTACCTACATTTATCCATCTTTTATACTGTACATTATAATGTTGTGTATTTATATTAATATATAATGCCTCCATCTCTCTCTATGT